>NC_064640.1:371395547-371697547 GCF_023864345.2 Schistocerca serialis cubense | reverse complement strand
ACTGTATCTGGAGTGGAACCCTGGCACAGTTAATAATGATGCCAGTGTTGTATCGCTACCACCCCTCCACCACCTGTTTCACTGCGTGACACCAATCGATGTACAAAAACCTTCCGGTCGACACAGCGCGAGAAGTCGGAGGTGAGGAACGCCAAATTGAATTGGAAGCCACGGAAAGACGAGAGCAGCTCGTTACGGACCGCGCCGTCTCTCTCCTCGTGTTCAGTATACCCCGCCCGCGCTTCTGCTCTAAAGCGTTTCGCGTCTCGTTTCTGTTAGCTTTCAAGGCGTATACGCATCACCACGGGCACTGTTCTTCCTACGGAATCACCATTAACAGTCGAAAATCGTAGGAAGTGTCTGTAAAAGAACCAGTACACACGGAGGCTAACATATTGATCTTCCTCTGAAAATTGTGCGCAGATGACAATGGTCAGTAGAAGAGGGCAGCTTGTCGTCTTGGAATTACATCACAGCTTGGAAACAAAGGTTTAAGCATTTATTACTATTTACATTCTATGCATCTGAGCCACGTATGGGCGTCTACGAAATGGCGAATGTTTAGTTGCATATTTATAGTTTTTTCATCTACATCTACATGATTAGTCAGCCGTTCATAATTAAGTGCCTGGCAGAGGGTACATCGAACTGCCTTCAAACTATTTCTCTGCAGTTCCACTTTCGAACAGCGTGCGGGAAAAACGAACACTTACATGTTTCTGTGTGAGCTCTGATTTCTCTTGTTTTATTATGATGATCATTTCTCCTTATATTGGAGGGTTCCAAATATTATCACACTCTTGAGGAGAAAGTTCGTGATTGAAATTTCATCAGAAGGTCCTGCCGCAGCGAAAAACGCTTTTGTTTTAATGAATGCCACCCCTATATGTTCATCATATGCGTGGTACTCTCTTCCCAGTATCCCTACAAAGCGAGCTGCCCGTCTCTGAACTTTTTCGATGTCCTCCGTCAATCCTATCTGATGCGGATCCTACACCTCACAGCAGTACTCCAGAAGAGGGTGGACAAGCGTAGTGTACTCAGTCTCTTTAGAAGACCTATTACAATTCCTAAGTTTTCCGCTAATAAACCGCAGTCTTTGGTTTACTTTCCCCACAACATTATCCATGTGATCGTTATTCGTAATGCTAATCCCCAAGTTTTTAGTTGAGTTTACAGCCTTTAGATTTTTGTCATTTATCGGGTAACTGAAATTTTGCGGATTCTTTTTAGTGCTTATGTGGATGACTTCACGCTTTACATGATTTAGAGTCAATTGCCAGTTGTTGCACCATACAGATACCGTATGTGATAGAATCCGCCCGGCGGATTAACGACCAGGGCCGGTGTGCTGGCCAGCCTGGATGTGGTTTTTAGGCGGTTTTTCACGTCCCGCTAGGTGAATACCGGGCTGGTCCCCACGTTCCGCCTCAGTTACACGCGTCACAAACATTTGAAAACACGTTCGCACTATTTCACGATTTACACTAGACACAGACAGATGGGGTACACTAATTCCGTCCTGGGAGGTACAGGGTGGCGGCAGGAAGGGCATCCGGCCACCCCTTACCATTAACATGCCAAATCCGTTTAACCATGACAGACCGTGCGTAACCGCAGGACAAGGCGCAAGCGATAGAATAGAAGAGATACCGTATGTAAATCGTTTTGCAATTCTTTTTGATCATCTGATAACTTTATAAGACATTACATCACAGTATTATCTGCAAGCAATCTAAGACGATTGCTCGTTTATGTAGATCAGGAACAACAGAGGGCCTATAACACTTCCTTGCGGAACGACAAATATTACTTCTCTTTTACTTGATGACTTTGCGTCAGTTATTGCGAACTGTGACCTTTGTGACAGAAAATCACGAATAAAGTCACGCGACTGATACGATACTCCATAGGTACGCAATTTAATTAGGAGTCGCTTGTGAGGAACAGTATCAAAAGCCACCTGAAAATCTAAAAAGATGGAATCAATTTGACATCCCCTGTAGATAGCACTCATTACTTCGTGAGACTAAAGAGCTATTTATTTTCTGATGGTTCAAAAAAAAAAAAAAAAAATTACTCTGAGCACTGTGGGACTTAACTTCTGAGGTCATCAGTCCCCTAGAACTTAGTACTACTTAAGCCTAACTAACCTAAGGACATCACACACATCCATTCCCGTGGCAGGATTCGAACCTGCGACCGTAATGGTCGCGCGGTTCCAGACTGTAGCGCCTAGAACCGCTCGGCCACCCCGACCGGCTTTATTTTCTGAATCCATGTTGGCTATTTGTCAGTAAATCGTTTTCTTCGAGATGATTCGTAAAGCCCGAGCACAGTATACATTCCAAAATGTTACTGCAAATTGACGTTGGTAATATGGGTCTGTAATTCAACGGATTACTCATACTTACTTTCTTTGGTATTTGTGAGACTTGTGCAAGTTTCCAGTCTTTGGGTACGGATCTTTCTATGAGAGAGCCGGTGTATATGATACTGCGTATGGAGCTGTTATATGCGCATACTCTGATACAATTATTGGTTTTTACACTCTGAGCGCCATGCCCGTAATGTTACGTTGCCTTCAGTGTTGGAAAGAAAGTCATGCTCGAAATATGACGGGTGTGGCATTTTTTTCCAGCACTGAAGGCAACGTAACTTTACGGGCATGGCATTCGAAGTGTTAAAGGTAGGAACATTCAAAGCACAAACTAACTTGTACGGAAATGGTATGATGGTTTGTTGCTGCGAATATTTTAACGTCATGGAGGCAATGTTTAAAAACGCGATATCTGATGATTGTGTAATACGCATGACCGTACTCCCCACGTGAGAGAAGAAATGGATTGAAACAAAAGGATCATCGTGGAGATGGAGGAGGAAACCACAACAATACTCTTTAGAAAAAAATAATGTCCGGATTAGTATGGACAGGGACGCACATATTAGTCGATAAACAAATAATAGCGAATTGATGGGGCGGAAATCTTGAAAGCAAACTGCTAGGTTAACTATGCTTTAGCTCCATCTACGTTGGTTGTCTAGTTTTTGCTTTTTGCGTGAAGTGACTGCTTTCGTATCAGAAATATGTAAAGTGTTGTGATGGACAGAAGCAGCGTTTGCGAAGGAATCACTTTAAGCTTCTAGGACGCTGTGAGTCTAAGTTTGGAAGTCTGTTTCTCTCTCTCTCTCTCTTTCTCTCTCTCGCTCTCTCTCGCTCTCTCTCTCTCTCTCTCTCTCTCTCTCTCTCTCTGTGTGTGTGTGTGTGTGTGTGTGTGTGTGTGTGTGTGTGTGTGTGTGCGTGCGGCGAGCGTGTGTATGTGTCTACGCTTCGCCTCCACAGCGGCTCATTATGTTGTGGCTCTGCACAAGAAAAAAATCTGAGGCTACAGGGAACTGTGGGCTGTAACATGCCTGTCCTCACTAGCTGTTTACAGTACCGTTTAGAGACTCATAGATGTCTTCTAGCTGCAGCCGCAATGACGAAGTGTTCGAGGGTGTACTCTGAAACGTGCGTTTAGTGGAGGATAACATGTGAACACGGAGAGCACCAAAACGGAAGAGGAAGTATTTTCCTTAGTGGATTCCTAAAACATAGTAATTACCGGTTTACGCATATCATTCAAAAGGCTAAAATAACGTCTCGGAACGACAAACATCAGGATTTTTAGGCTTAGGACTTCACCGCTCTTCTCAAAGCAGCTTCAACCAAACCGGCAAATACCAAAATAGCAACATGTGCTGATGTTACAAGCCTTCTGGTAAGTGGCTGAATTACTGAATGAGATGCGCTATAAGTTTCAAACTTAACGCGTTCAACAAAAGATGAGTGGTCGGACTGCTTCCACGAATACAGCGGGATAGTGAGGTTCCCAGGATGATTTCCTTTGCCTTATTCGGAAGGCGTTCGTTGGAGACCAGCACTGTTACATGTGAACAAAATAGAAATATCAAACGAGCTCTGTGACTGGACTGGAGAGTTCCACAAATAAAACATATCGTTCTCAACGGAGAAAGTTCATCAGATTTAAAAATAGCTTCGAGCGTACTCCACTGGAATGTTAGAGGATAATAACTGTTCAAAATATATATAAACTATCTGATCAAAAGTATTCGGACACCTTTAGGTAATGCCGAGTTTCCCACCAAATGCCACGAGAGGCGGACCCGTCAGTACAAAAGGGGTGTTGAAGCACTTTGTTGTAGAGAAGCACCAAGAACGAAGAAGGGGTGCTCAGTGGCTTCGAACGTAGGCTAGTCATTTGATATCTTTAGAGTGAAAGATCCATCAGGGACATGTCAACCCTTCTACAGCTGACTAGTTCAACTGTTGGTTATGTGATTGTGAAGTGGAAACCCGAAGGAACAGCCACAGCTAAAAAATGTTCAAATGCGTGGAAATTCCCAAACCAAACTGCTGAGGTCATCGGTCCCTAGAGTTAAACACTACTTAAACTAACTTAAACTGTCTTATGCTAAGAACAACACATACACACACACACGTGCCCGAGGGAGGACTCGAACCTGCGGTGGGAAGGGCCGCGCAATCCGTGACATGGCGCCTTAAACAGCGCGGCCACTCCGCGCGACAACCACAGCTAAACCGAGACGATGTACTAACGTACAGGGACTGTGAGCATTGGGGACGTCGGTTGTAAAAAATCACATGAAATCAGCAGAAGGAATCACTCGTGAGTTCCAAAGTGGTACCAGCAGTCCAGCTAATACAATGATTGTGCATGGAGTTAAAAGGAATGGGGTACAACGGACGAGCAGCTCCCTATAAGTCATATATTTCTTTAATCAGTATTAAGCGACTATCGAGATGGTGTAAAGTGCAGTAAGTGAAGTAAGGAGCAGGTGGTGCTAAAGTATGGGAGCATTTTTCATAGTTAGGGTGCGGTCCTCTTATTGCGCTTAAGCAAACGTTAAATGCAGAACTGTATTTACTCATTTAATAGCTTTGTGTGCTGTGTACATTAGAGGAGCAGTTCGGAGAAGATAACTGATTGTATCAGCATGACAATGCACCCTTTCATAAAGCAGCATCTCTGAGGAAATGGTTCGTGAGCACTTAACATTCTTGAAGTGGTCTAGTCTGTACAGAGACCCGACCTGAACGCAGTGGGGCACCTTTGGGATCAGTTAGAGCACCGCCTTCGCTCCAGACTCCAGCGTCCAAAATCACTACCTTCTCTGTTTTCGGATTTTTTAGAAGAACGGGCTGCCATTCCTCCACAGACATTCAGACACCTCATGAAAGTGTCCCCAGCAGACTTCAAGCCGTCACAAAGGCGAAAGGTGAACACACCTCTCATTTTCATATTAATGTCCACCAATAGGTGTCCGAATACGCACGATCAGGTAGTCTATAAATGATCTAATGGACAAGTTGGTAACTCCAGAAGGCTTTTAGCGAATAGTGCTATTTTACAAAGAGAGTCCCGACGCTGGAAAATTGCAGCAAAATGTGGGAAGCCGTGTAGGATTTCTTGGTAGGGAGGACGCAGCATCTTATCTGGACTGGAGAGTTATTGACAGATGTAGAAGTAACTTCAGGTGTAACCCCGGAAAGTGTGTTCGATCCTCTGCTGCTCATGTTGCATATTAAATGCCTTGTGGTCAATATGAATAGTAGCCTCAGACGTTTCTCAGATGATGCAGCTATCTGCACTGAAGTAAAATCTGACCGAAGCTGCACAGATATTGACTCGGAACTTGGTATTTCAAAGTGGTACAAAGACTGGCAACTTGCTTTAAATGTTCAGGAATGTAAAGTTGTGCATTTCACAAAACGGAAAAAACGTAGTATCCTATGAATAAAATATCAGAGAGACACAGTTGTCATTGGTAAACTGATAAAAATGTGTGGGTCTAACACTTAGTAGGGACATAAAATGGAACCATC
The DNA here is from genome assembly GCF_023864345.2 of Schistocerca serialis cubense. Lineage (NCBI taxonomy): Eukaryota > Metazoa > Arthropoda > Insecta > Orthoptera > Acrididae > Schistocerca > Schistocerca serialis. Next base: position 371,691,639 of record NC_064640.1, on the reverse strand, counting down.
ACATAGGCTAAGTCGTAAGTAAATCAGATAACAGACATCGGTTTATTAGTAGAATACTAGGGAAAAGCAGTCAGTCTACAAAGGGTATTGTTTACAAAGCACTCGTGCGATCCATCGTAGAATACTGCTGAAGTGTGTGGGACCCACTACGAACAGGAGTAGCAGGGGTACTGAACAAAGAAGGGCAGCACGAATGTTCACAGGTTTGTGCGACCCACGGGAGAGTGCCACAGAGATGTTGAAAGAACTGAACTGGGAGGCATTTTAAGACAGACACAAACTGCCCCTACGAAGTCTACTGTCAGAGTTTCAAGAACCTTCTTTAAATGATGACCTTAGGAATATACTACAACCGCCTACATATTGCTCCCATAGGAGTCGTGAAGACAACATTGGATTAATTACAGCACACACAGAGGCATTTAAACAATTATTTTTCCCGTGGACCATACGTGAATAGAACGGGGAATAGGCCTTGTAGCCCGTATCTCGTGGTCGTGCGGTAGCGTTCTCGCTTCCCACGCCCGGGTTCCCGGGTTCGATTCCCGGCGGGGTCAGGGATTTTCTCTGCCTCGTGATGGCTGGGTGTTGTGTGATGTCCTTAGGTTAGTTAGGTTTAAGTAGTTCTAAGTTCTAGGGGACTGATGACCATAGAAGCTAAGTCCCATAGTGCTCAGTGCCAGCCAGGCCTTGTAACTAGTACAATGGGACGTACCCTCTGCCATACACTTCACAGTATTTCCCAGTGTATAGCAACAAATAATCCTGGACAAATAGTGAGTATTGTGACGAATAATGTTCTCAAAGTTTCAAAACTATTTAACTTGTTTCCCCCATATTTTCTAATCTGAATGGTGCATTTGTCCTTGACGTAAGTCTGTAGACAGAAATCAGTTACCGAATGATCCAATTAGTTGGCTGGTCAGGTGCAGAAGAAGACACTGTCCCTAGCCGATGCGCGACCTATACATCGATCTTGCAGGAGACGACGTAGGTTCTACCGGACGGACATATACTATGGTGATGAGAGTTCTTCTGTTGTAAAATGATTTCCTAATCTTTCTTATCCACCTTGTGATGTGGTATTAGCCAGTGTTTCAACTTGGCTGGGTAGACGCGTACTGCGATAACTTTCACGACCAAGAAAAGTGGGATAGTGATAGTCGTTTACAAACGGCGTGAAACAAGTATATTTCAGTATGTCACAATAGGTCTTGATGTCCGTATATTGGGTCTATTGACTTACAGTCCACAGAATATCAATACGAATTACTAAATGATTTATACAACATGTCTACTTAGTGCGAAAAGTGGCAGCTGACCGCGAACAATAAAATGTGTGTGCTCCTCCGCCAGAGCACTGAAGAAAAAGACGTTAAGTTTCGCCTACAGGATAAATCGTGCAAATTTAAAGAATATCGATTCAACCAAACACTGAGGAATTACAATTACGATCAACTTAAATCGGAACTACCATACAGAAAATGTTGTGAAGGTGAACCAAAGACTGCGTTTTATTGTCAGAATAAACGAAGAAGCAACAAATGTAGTGAAGAGACTGCTTACACTATCCTTGTCCGTCCTCTTCGGGAGTATTACTGCCTTGCCGGATATGACTGACAGGACAAGGAAAAAGTTCAAAGAAAGACAGCTCGTTTTGTATTATAGTGAAATAAGGGAGAGAGGTCACGGATATAAGTGAGTTGAGGTGGTAGTAATTAAAGCAAAGGGGTTTTACGTTGTGGCGAGATCTTTTTATGAAATTTCAATTAGGATCTCTCCCCTCCGAATGCCAAATCACTTTGTTGACGCCCACCTACTTTGGGAGAAATGACCATAGTGACAAAAACAAGAGAAATCAGAGCTACACGGAAAGATCTGGGCTTTCAGTTTTCCCATATGCCATTCGAGAGTGGGACGGTCAGGAAATGGTCGAAAAGTCGTTCTGTGAATTTTCTTCCAAGTACTTAAGTATGAATAGCAGAGTATTAGTGTAAATGTAGATGTACAGAATGTACAGATACAAAAAAAATCCTAGGTAACGGAACTCAGCACTTGTTCTTTGCGGGGAGCAATGTCAGTAGCTGAAGTAGCATTCGGCGTAGCTGTAGGTGGCTGACTATTTGTCACTGTATATGGAACTTGCCTTGCTGATGACGTCTGTAGTTCCACGTGGCTATTCGCGGACGTCGCACTCGTGTACAGAGAGATGACGTCGCTGGAAAATCCTCGCGAAATGCATCAATACTTGCAGATGATATTCGTCTGGTGCAAAGATTGTCAGTTGATCCTTAATGTACTCATAAATAACAGTAATTCATTGCACGAACACAGGTGATGAGATCCAGTCACATTCGGCTACGTGATCGGCGATCAGTCACTGGAAATAGTGCAAGCGTCAAGGAGTATCTGTCCGGAGCGATTTAAGTTGGCTCGGGCACGTACACAGTCCGTCTAAAAAGTTGTGAGACCGATATTGTTCCTGGTATATAAGCGACGTCAGCTCAGTAACTACAGTGGCAGCTTGAACTAAGAACTGTAAACACCAGACGTGCATTCGACCAGTCAGTTGTGAGTTGGCACTGTTAAGTAGTAGACGTGCAGCCGTAGTGTGTCACAAATCGCAATAGAGCAAAATCTCTAAACCAAAAGTTCGAGACAGTCTGCAGAATGTTTCGAAGAAGAGAAGAGCATGTGTAAGGTTTATGTCGCACATCCTGATTCACGAATAAAAACAACGACCCGTTGTCGCCTGTCGCCACTTGATAGAAATGCAAAATGTAAGCAAGTCTTTTCTTCAATAAATCATAGCAAATGAAAAGACTTGATGTTATCAATACGAACGTATCACAAAACGACGAAGCTCAGAAATTCACAGGAAGTGTCAATGATTTGACGACATAACTGACATTCAACCCAATGTGACGCGCTAGCTGAACAACGTCTGTAAAGACTTTCCTGACAGTTTCGTGTGTGTATGAATGTTCTGTCGTTGTAATCGGGTGGGGAGAGACTATGGAGAACACATGAAGTATTAAAACGGTAATTTACGTTTTCCTAATTTCTTATTAATCGAGTCTTGAAATTTTTTCGACCGCTGTGAGGGAAGAACCCTGAGCAATTTTAATCTACCAACGAAAGAGGTCGCCTACAAAACCCTTGTTGGACCAATTATTATTGAGTGTTAATAAAAGGTTTGAGACTCTTACTAACTAGACGTAACGAAAGAGAGAAAAATATTCAAAGAATAACTGCATGCATCGTTGCGGATTGGTTTCGTCTCCATGAGAACGTGGAAGAAATGCTCTACAAAATGCAGTGGAAGACACCACAAAAAACACGTTATGCATCGTGAAAAGCGCTGCTCCTAAAATTTCAAATGCCAATGTTCCAAAACAAATTACTTCCCCGAAAATATGTAACACCTGAAGTGTTGGTAGTTGAGGTGGCCAATAAAGTCAATCATACACCTATAAAATGGTAACACATAATTAAGTTTATTTACAATGTATACTGTACACTTAATAATGGAGATATCCATAAGTTTGAAGTGCTTCGGGTCCTTCGGTGGATCAGTCATATGCAATGAGAGTAATGTTCTAGATAAAAAAAAAGTGTTGAATGCTGACGGAATCATATAAGTCACTGATAGTAGTAATGCTTAGTGCTACGTCCATGTGTTTTCCCCGTTGCAGTCTGCCTTAGTGAGGTTGTTAAGTCTGTGGGTTCACTGAGTCTGTGCGAAGCTTTGAGTGCAGCTGCTTAACAAGACGCACCGATCAGTCAGGGTTGCAGGCAGTGAGGTCATGTGAATTCAGCGTTGTATGGTAGCGCATATGCGTGGCGCTTGTCGTCGGAGTCAACGAGCGATGGGAGAGCGAATTCGTTGGCAGCGCGCTGGCGGGAGGTTTAAAAGTACCGTCTCCTGCGTAGTTGTGCGCGTCGCGCATCGTGCCGGAAGCGGTCGACGAAGACGCTGTCGATACCGCAATACCTACTACGGCAAAACTGAATATCTTCGGACTTATAAAGAAAGATACAAAACCATCCGCGAATTAACAGGAGCCGCGCGGGATAGCCGCGTGGTCTAGGGCGCCTTGTCACGGTCCGTGCGGCTTCCCCCGTCGCAGGTTCGAGTCCTCCCTCGGGTATGGATGTGTGTGTTGTCCATAGCCTAAATTAGTTTAAGTTAGATTAAGTAGTGTGTAGGCTTAGAGACTGATGACCTAGGCAGTTTGGTCCCATAAGACCTTACCACAAATTTCCTGTTTTTCCAATTAACAGGAATCAGGAGTGGGATGAATATGTTGCGTTGCTTGAGGCGTACACGTATAGTTACTGATGCAGCACATTTTACTCCTGTATCTCTCAGTTTATTCGACAATGATCATAAAATTCTCACTAAATGGTTTCCTCTTGGTTGATCATTGATCTGAAGTTAGTATACCAGCTACAATTGAAGTTTATTACTTCCTCCTTTAAATTGATGATATTTAATTAAGTTATTCATTTACTGGTCATATGTCGTGCATCGTAGCTGTCACTACTTATGGATTTTATGCAACCTGTAACACTTTCAAAACCCACGAGTGAGATTTTCGTATTCTCTCGCTCGCTATGCACAAACTATTTGTCCTACAGAAAAAATGAACAGAATCTTTTTGTAGTAAATTTAATAATTTGTAACTGGGATACGTGTACACTGGAGGCCACATTTTTCGAGTTCTTCAAGACAAGCGTATTTGAATCTTCTTTTGCATGTTTTTCTTGAATAATACGTAAACTACGCCTCTAGCGAAAATTTATCCCATACAAAATTAAACTACTTTAAACTGCCTACAGTAATGTCCTGTTCATTTTTTCTGTTGCGATAGCGAGGGAGAGTGTATGAAAATCTTGCTCATTATATATGAAGGTGTTGCATGTTGTATAAAACCCATAGGTAGGGCAACTGAATCATCCTATATATATTTAAATAACGATAAAGTGCACGTATTTCATATGCACGTGTACATATTAAGCACCAAACTTAGTTATAAATTAACATCCAAGCATTGGATGTATTGTGGCCTTGTCTGTTGATGCAACAAAATCTATGAAGGGCCCTTTGTGGGCTCGATTTGGACATGCTTCCATTACTGTAGAATTGTAAGCTTTTCAGCTCCGCGGTCACATGATATCTTCACCCATTTTTGGAGGGTATCAGCACTTGCACCGTCGCCAATATGTATTCGACTTCTATTTGATCATGAAAATTAGACATTGTGGTGGGCAGTGCCCTTGCCATTGTTGATTCCAGTCATTGTTAACGTCAAAGTTTGAGTCAATCAGTCTCTAGCAGCAACCAGTGCTGGTATTCTTGATGTCAGTCTTCTGCGATCCATGTTAGCTGCGTCGTAGTGTATGGATATCTGAAGGTTATTGTTAGTCTTGCAATACTGTCTACGGAAGGCATTCTTACGCCGTATCTCCGGTCACTCAAAGAGGGCAGCCACACCGTGGGGGTTGATTTTATTGTGCTGCTGATAGTGCGAATGGAGTCATTTAGTACCGCATCAATCTTGGTCGTATGCGAGCTATTGATTCATGCAGAGGTATCTCTCCACCGAGTAGAGGAGCCCAAACTGCTGATGTTCGAAGCCTCCTTACTGTGGAGTCCCAAGAGGTGCTACATAGTTTATGGATGATGTAAGTATTTGTCCTCCCTTTGCTAGTGGTCATTGTCAGGTGCTACTTGTAAGAGAGAGTTCTTGACTTGACTTCTTGCTGGGCGGTTACAAAGGTGGAAGCAGGATGAAGGAAGCGGGACACTTACGTCTTAGTAGGGTTTGGCAGAAGTCTCCATTTGTGAAAGTAGTCGCTCAACAGTTTTAAGTCGAATATCAAGGCGCATACCCGATGCAGCCAGTTGTTACGTATTTTGGAGGAGCTAATCCTTTCTTCGGTAACCACTTTAAAGGTTTCCCCTGCGAACAATTTATCATTCAGACGGATGGCGCTGCTGCATGGAATTATCCGAAAGAGCTTTGTAACAGCCAGTGTCTCCAAACAGTGTTATAAGGTGCACTTCAATATATGCAAGCAATCGATGTATTTCACTCTTTTGTAGCCTGCCTATATACGAGTTGTCAGAGAGAGTACCTGCTCTGTGCAGCTAGCAGATCGAAATCCTGCTTGCTCGTCTGGAAATTATTCCAGTATTTCTGGGCTGAAACTGCTGTATAGAAGCCTCTCAAGCAGCAGACATTATATCTTGGACCTACAATCAAGGTTTACCAAATCACAATCGAATTAATATTTAATAATGCTTAGCAATGGCAGAAAATAGGTTTATGGTATCATCCAATAATTGTCAATTGTTATCTGCTTGTTCTTCTCCAGTTTCTTTGACCACGAATGGAATCCAAATATCCCGTCGTACCGTGACATAAAAATGTGCTAGGGTGCTCGAAAGGCGGAATTAGCTTATGGTGTGTAGCAACGAAGAGCGTGTCGGAGGCGCAGTGGGCTGGCGGGAAGCTTTCAATTTGCGCTAATCGCGCGTGCGTGCTCGGGTCCATAACCTCTGACCGCCTCAGCGCCTCTCCAGCTCCGCCACAGCCTTCGTCGCTGCTTCCCGTATCGAGCTGGCGACGCTTGCTAGGTCTACTGGTACACGCGGCTTCCTATACCCCCAGTATTCAATGAAACTGCAAAGAGAAGGAAGATTAGAGCTTCACGCTCGTCGAGGTCAAGGTCATTGAAGACTGAGTGAGAAAGGAGGAAGGAATATTAGATAGTGACACCCTGTGCCTTCCGTCGACTATGAGGTTACTAGAGACGGTGCACATCTCGCATTGAAGGAGAATGCGGAAGGAAATTGGCCACATCCATTTCAAAGGACCCAACCCAGCATTTTTCCTCCGTAGTTTAGAGAATCCACAAATGCCTGAATCAGCATGGTCAAAAGAGTACTTCAGCCCGGTTCCTACTGTACGCAATTGCAGTGCCTTAACCATCGTGCTACCTACATCGGTGAGCACAGAAACAGGGAGTCTAGACTGATAACGCGTGTTATCGTCTTTGTACGGACCAAGTTTACGAGAAATTACACTACTGGCCATTAAAATTGCTACACCAAGATGATAAACGGGTATTCATTGGACAAATATATTATACAAGAACTAACATATTATTACATTTTCACGCAATTTGAGTGCATAGATCCTGAGAAATCAGTACCAGAACAACCACCTCTGGCGTAATAACGGCCTTGATACGCCTGGGCATTGAGTCAAACAGAGCTTGCATGACGTGTACAGGTACAGCTGCCTCTGCAGCTTCAACACGATACCACAGTTCATCAGGAGTAGTGACTGGCGTATTGTGACGAGCCAGTTGCTCGGCCACCATTGACCAGACGTTTTCAATTGGTGAGAGATCTGAAGAACGTGCTGGCCAGGGCAGCAGTCGAACATTTTCTGTATCCAGAAGGCCTGTACAGGACCTGCAACATGCGGTCGTGCATTATCCTGCTGAAATGCATTGTTTTGAAGGGATCTAATGAAGGGTAGGGCCACGGGTCGTAACACATCTGAAATGTAACGTCCACTGTTCAAAGTGCCGTCAATACGAACAAGAAGTGACCGAGACGTGTAACCAATGGCACCACATACCATCACGCCGGGTGATACGCCAGTATGGCCAGACACGGATGCGACCATTACGATGCTGTAAACGGAACCTGTATTCAGCCGAAAAAAGGACGCTTTACCATCATTCGTGCACCGAGGTACGTCGTTGAGTACACCATCGCAGGCGCTCCTGTCTGTAATGCAGCGTCAAGGGTTACCGCAGCCATGGTCTCCGAGCTGATAGTCCATGCTGCTGCAAACGTCGTCGAACTGTTCGTGCAGATGGTTGTTGTCTTGCAAACGTCCCCATCTGTTGACTCAGAGATCGAGACGTGGCTGCACGATCCGTTACAGCCGTGCGGATAAGATGCCTGTCATCTCGACTGCTAGTGATACGAGGCCGTTGGGATCCAGCACGGCGTTCCGTATTACCCTCCTGAATCCACCGATTCCATATTCTGCTATCAGTCATTGGATGTCGACCAACACGAGCAGCAATGTCGCGATACGATAAACCGCAATCGCGATAGGCTACAATCCGACCTTTATCAAAGTCGAATACGTGATGGTACGCATTTCTCCTCCTTACACGAGGTATCACACCATTGTTTCACCAGAGCACGTTGTAGGTGTCGCCACCGGCGCCAACCTTGTGTGAATGCTCTGAAAAGCTAATCATTTGGATATCACAGCATCTTCTTCCTGTCGGTTAAATTTCGCGTCTGTAACACGTCATCTTCGTGGTGTAGCAACTTTTATGGCCAGTAGTGTACATTCCCAATACATCGATTTTATAATGGCAATGCTCTTGCTTCTATAGAGAATGCCGTAGTCGATTTCCTAACCACAGGATAACTATTTAAAGATACTGCAGTGCCTATGTCGTTAAGAGTGCGATGCAGTGTTCCTTCGGAAGGAAAGGAAGGAAGACTTGTTTTGACGTCACGACGTCATCGAGGTCTTTAGAGACGGAGCACAAGCCCGGATTGTGTCAAGGATGGGGAAGGAAATAGGACGTGCCATTTTAAAGGAACCATCTCGGCATTTGCCTGGAGCGATTTAGGGAAATCACGGAAAACCTAGATCTGGATGGTCGGACATGGGTTTGATCTGTCGTCCTCCCGAAAGCGAATCCAGTGTGCTAACCATTGCGCCACTTCGCTCGGTTTGTTCCTTCGGACATGCATGCATCACACTCCTTAACGGCACAAGTACTGCAGTATCGCATTTATCCGCCGATACCAGGCAGCGACTTTAAACTGAAATGCCCCTCCTCGCCGCCCCCCCCCCCCCCTCAGTAAGAGGGTTTCATAACGTGTAAGAATGCAGGTTGTGACGCATGAGCGACGACATATGGAAATTTGGGTATCGCCGTAAGTCGTGTACGGATAGTCAAAGCGGTTACGGCAACAGCTAGCGTAAAGTGGGAAATCCGGGACTCGATCCCGGCCCGGCACAAATTTTCATTATCATCATTCCACTATAAAGCTGATGGTTGTCCATATTCGCAGTTGCGAATACGTTTCATGTAATTAAAGACTGTTCATACGCGTCTTCAATTAATGTAAGACTGGCCAGTACACTGATTCCTTCTGAATGATCGATTGACCATAATGTGCCTGACGCATACAGTAGATTGTAGTCTTACAACGCGGGCAAGAAAAATTTTTAAAGTCGTATGAGTGTTCCACATACAAATATGTGCTGAGCATTACGCCAGCATAGCTTCTGTCATGTTAATCATCAGTGGGGACAGCATTTAAGTGCAGGAAATTGGATTTTTTTCGATGGATAATTGCTATTTTTTTATTAATTCCACTCACACTGTTCACGGATGAAGCAGTTTTCAATAGTAACGGCGTGATCGACACTCCATTGAGTGGGGCTATTATCTTACCGAATAGTCTTTCAGTGCTCATCTGTGAAGACTTCTTGAGAAATAATTGGCTATTGTTATTGGAACTTCGTAGATGAAAGAGAGACCTTCACATTCTACCCATTACAAATATCCTGAATTCGTTCCGTAACACTCAGAGTCATCGGCTTTCACCATTGCCATTGTCTGACTTTGTTAGATTTTTTGCCTGTATGAATAAACTAAAAGAAAAGACTGTAGAGGAAAAAGTAAAGGCTAGACTCTTTCATCTGCATATTTTCTACGCAAGTTAGTGTTCATAAAAGTACACCAATGTGTCCTTTGAAGAGCTATGCATGATGTCGAGAAGAGGGAAGAGATTACAGACATGAAAATAAACAAATGGATAGGCTTGCAGGATTATACGTGATCTCTTAGTCTGAGAACTCAGTTTTCTGTAAATCCTGCATGTGTTTCAACGAAAACATCTAAACCTTGAGGTGTGGCAACAGTGACGGGATGGAATTTTTCCTGTTGTATCTGCCTCCGTGCGATTTTTAAACGAATTCACAAAGCATCGACTGTGATTGCTGAAAAACAGAGACGAACGACTGTAAACGAGTTCACAAAGCATCGACGGTGGTTGCTGGAAAACAGTGACGAACCAATTGCTGAACAACCATGTCTTAGGCGTGTTCGACGTGAGACAGATCAGGTGAGCGTGAAGAGGTTCAAAATGGCTCTGAGCCATATGGGACTTAACATCTGAGGTCATCAGTCCCCTAGAACTTAGAACTACTTAAACCTAACTAACCTAAGGACATCACACACATCCATGCCCGAGGCAGGATTCGAACCTGCGACCGTAGCGGTCGCGTGGTTCCAGACTGAAGCGCCTAGAACCGCTCGGCCACTTCGGCCGGCGCGTGAAGAAGACTACGAATTTGTTACCATATGCGGTTAGACATTGCCGCGCTAAAACGTGGCACGTGGTTCCGCTTGAAAGAGAGGTAGTCACTGACGTAGTAGTTGCGGTAGTGATAAACAAGTGGGAGTTGACTATTGCAGTTTTTTGCTACACCGCTCAGAAATGCAGGCTGCTATAGTGACGTCACCAGATTCTCTTACACTGTTCGAGTGCCGAACGAATTATATTACAGGGATATGTTTCTAAATGTTTCGTTTTTTCGGTGAGAATTGGTGTAAGAAGAGGATTTCCTTGGCGGCTTTGTAACTTTGCTTGAAAATGGAATGACAGTTTTCGACATAGCTTACATACGCTGATAGCTGTAAAGCAGATGAAGTATACTTACGCCCCGTAATTCCTTACCGGTTCTTTCTGTTTAAAACTTTCAGTGCAATAGAGGGTGAGGATTTGACAATGCCAGCTACTCGTGCTGGCGAAATGTCTGTACAATTATCAAACTAACGTCGGCCGAAGAACCCGGCACAGAAGCCAAGAGGAAATTTGTCAACAAGTGGCGACGAATACCTTAATGATTTTGAACTTTCACGTTATTCAGGATACTTAACCATCAAAGGAACGAGTTCGTGGTCTTCTGTGACGCAGTAGCCAAGTCCTGGTGATGCTGAGGCAGACACTGGCGGCTCCCTCGTTCGGCGGTGGCTGGTGCGGCATGGCGTCGGACGTAGCGAAGGTTCCGATCGAGACTCAGATTGAAGAACAGTGGGTGCAGCCGGAGCCCGGCCAAGGGATCGACGGAAGATGTCCCGGAGCGGCTTTGCGGCGCCCTAAATGCCCAAGCCATGTAGAGATACTTAGAGGGACTATTTCTGATGTCATGGCCTGCAGAAACAAACAGGTTTCCGGAGCGACTAACCTCCGGCGGCGCTCGCCCTGCCACCTGTTGACGTAGGTAGCGTGCATTATTGAAGCTCTGTGATCTGCTGATGTAAACACTTCGAGGTAAGACTGCTGCAACGCCTTTTAGCTAGTCTGTAGGGCATACAGCCTGTATACAGTACTTCAGAAGCACATTGAGATAACAAGTCATGGGATAGCGATATCCACATACACAGAGACGGACCCGGGTTCAATTCCCGACCGGGTTGCGGATTTTCTCTACCCAGGACTGGGTGTTTGCGTTGTCATCGTCATTTCCTCCTCCTCTTCATCAACATCATCATTCGTGACGGTAGCTAGATTGGATTGTGTAAAAAATTTGGACTGTGTCAAAATTGGGACTTTGAATGGGCGCTGATGACCGCGCAGTTGAGTTCCGCATAAACCGAACGTCATCATCATCATCATATACACAGATGGCTGTGGTATCGCGTAAAAAAGGTATAAAAGAGCAGTGAATTGGTGGAGCTGTCATTTGCGCTGATGATGTGTGTGTAAATTCCTAAGGGACCAAACTGCTGAGGTCATCAGTCCCTAGTCTTACACACTACGTAAACTAACTTATGCTAAGATTGACACTTACACCCATCCCCGAGGGAGGACTCGAACCTCCAGCGGAATGCCTTGATGTAATCCATGTGAAAAGGTTTCCGACTGATTATGGTGGCACGATTGGAATTAACAGACTTCGAACGCGAAATGGTAGTTGGATCTACATGCATGGGACATTCCATTTTGGAAATCGTTATTCCAATATCAACAGTGTCAAGAGTGTGCCGAGAATACCAAATTTCTCACATTATCTCTCACCACGGACAACACCGTGTCCTACGGCCTTCTCTTAACGACCGAGCGCAACGACGTTTGTAAACAGTTGTTAGTGCTCACAGAGAAGCAACACTACGCGAATTAACGCAAAAATCACTGTAGGACGTACGACAAACGTATCGGTTGGCGTGGCATTAATCGGCTATGGCAGCATAAGACCGACGCTAGTGCCTTTGCTAACAGAACGATATCGCCTGCAACTCCTCCTCTGGACTCGTGACCATATCGGTTGGACACTAGGACACTAGACGAGTGAAAAATCGCGGCCTGGTCAGATGACTCCGTATTTCAGAGTGTAAGAGCTGGTGGTAGGGTTCGAATGTAGCACAGAACACACGAAGCCATGGACCCAAGTTGTCAACGACGCTCTATGCAAGCTGCTGGTGGCTCCATAATGGTGTGGGCTGTTTTTACACGGATCATTGAGTGGGAATGATTATGTTCGGCTAGTTGGAGACCACTCGCAGCCGTTCATGGTAATCACGTTCCCAAACAACGATGGAACTTTTATGGGTAACAATGCGCCATGTCACCGGGCCACAATTTCTCGCGAATGCTTTGAAGAACATTCTGGACAATTCGAGCGAATGACTTGGCCACTCATCGAATATTTATGTGACATAATCGAGAGGTGAGTTTACGCACAAAATCCTACACCGGCAACACTTTCGCAACTACGGACGGCTATAGAGGGAATATTACTCAATGTTCCTGCTAGGGACTTCCAACGACTTGTTGAATCCATGCCCCGTCGAGTTGCTGCACTGTGTCGAGCAAAAGGAGGTATCCCATGACTTTTGTCACCTTATTGTAAAGCGTCAGCTATGTACTTATGTTGTTGCACGTAATCGAAGGAAGGTGCACTTGGCTTTCATCATTGTTCTGGATGGTGACGGCGTAGTGATTTGAAACTTCCTGGCAAATTAAAACTATGTACCGAGCCATAAATCGAACCTAGACCCTTCGCCTTTCGCAGACAAACGCTGTACCGGCTGAGCTATCAAAGCACAGTTCACGACCTAACTTCACAGCTTCACTTCCCCTCTTGGCGCACGTGAAGCCGTGGGACCGGATTGTGAGTTGTGTTTTGATAATTCAGTTCGTAGCACATTTGACCTCATAATGCAAAGGTCCCAGGTTCGAATCCGGTCTGTCATGCAGTTTTAATCTTCCAGGAACTTTCAGGTCAGCGAATATTACTCTGCAGGGTGAACATTCAATCAATAATAGATATTCGCTTGTTGCCAGACAGCCACTGCTGATTGCGGAAAGACCGCAACACAAATTAGAACTAATGTACTACCAAGAATGCAAACTATAATCATCAGGAGCTATTAGTGGGAAGCTATACTACTGGTAAAAGACCACTCGCTAGGATTGTCCTCATATCCCATCACCACGCAACCCACTCTATGTTTTGTGTGACGCCACTGCAGGGTTGAATTGCCCAACATTGTGTTTAGTGATGAAAGCAAATTGTGGTAGTGGTAACTGTTCACGAGTGCGTCGTCTACCAGGAGAATGGCAGTGATCAGAGAAATTTAGACAGCCACATACAAATCCAACTAGGTGTATCACAGTGTGGTGAGTCAGCCAACAATGACGGAATGGGTTGGATGCTGTCTTGGATGTATGATGCAGCGGTCAATGTTCTTTCAACAAACACGAGATTTATAAACCTCTCCTATTTGTGGAAGGAACATTAAACACTGCAAAATAATCCATAGCAGCATCCAACCCATTCCATCGCCATTCCTAAAACGCGAGGCAAATGGGCTCTTTCAGCTGGATATTACCAGTATTTGAACTTCTTGTGATGTTCAACATGCTCTCCAAGACGTTCATCAACATCCCTAGCCAGGACGATCATCATACCTGTCTCAAACTGAATCTGTGTGTGAGGTTTGATAGTATGGCGTATAATGCAGCGGTCAATGTCCTTTCAACAAACACAAGATTTATAAACCTCTCGTATTTGTGGAAGGAACATTAAACACTGCAAAATACATCCATAGCAGCATCCACCCCATTCCATCGCCATTCCTAAAACGCGAGGCAAATGGGCCTGGTATGCGTTTAACTACAACATATTCCGTAAAATTAGGAGAACAGGCGGAAATGGCGTGCATTACTATCTGCCGAGATTGCATCTGACACATCTATGATTGCCTCCAAGCACATTCGCAGCGTTTTAGTTAAAGAAGGGTACTCAAGATAAAAAAAAAAATTGTTCAGTACTACATGTCTCTAGCTGAGTAACACTGTGATTGTAACCGGTTAGTGTTTTTTTTTGTTAACGTCCCGTCGACAACGCGGTCATTAGAGACGGAGCGCAAGCTCGGGTTAGGGAAGGGTTGGGAAGGAAATCGGCCGTACCCTTTCAAAGGAACCATCCCAGCATTTACCTGAAACGATTTAGGAAAATCACAGAAAACCTAAATCAGGATGGCCGGAGATGGGATTGAACCGTCGTCCTCCCGAATGCGAGTCCAGTGTGCTAACCACTGCGCCACTTCGCTCAGTGTGATTGTAACCCTCGTACATTTTACGGTCTGTGTACTAAATGAATAAAACTATATTTGTATGTGACCCTTACTTCAGGCTGTTACCTTCCAAATTTTTGCTGATACAGAAATCGGCTCTGACATCATTAAGCCACCTCAAGTGAAGCGATTTGGGAAAGCTGTGTTCACTTAAAACTAGACTTAGATCCCAGACCCTTATTAGTATACACTGCCTGCCAAAAACTGAAGCACCCAGAAGCCATGGTCGGATGTGAACTTAACTTCGTAGACGTGCACACGATCGGCGGGAATGTAAACAGATTTGCAGTTCTCTGTGACATATGGAACGGTCACCAGAGTAAATTAGTACTGTTCGTATTTACTGTTGTTACTAAGCCTGGTATGATGTATAATGGGCGTGAACAGTGTCAGGCGCTGAGTGATCACTGTGAAGGACAAGGAGGTGCCACGTACTCGTGTGAAACAACGTTGCCAGCACCAAGCAGAGATTGAAATGGGCCTCAATGTAGGTCTCTGTCTGACCGGATGCTCAAATCGTGCAATTTCTAGAATTGTGGCGCATTCGGATGCGAAAGTGGCCTGTTGTTGGTCAGCATGAGAACGCGAAAACAGGCAAACTCGTGGTCAGTGTTCCTGTCAACAGCGTCTCCCCACCACAAGGAAAGATTGCCCGTTATTGTGCACCAAGCGGATTGCAACCCGTTCATATCTACACCTGCCATCCGATACCAGGTAATGGACTCCATGTCACATTCTGTGTCATCTCGCACGCCTCGCACCACTGGTCGGAGACTAGCATCGGCCGGACTATGGAATTACCGTTACATGTGTAGGCTGCCGTTACCGCAACAATTTTACACGCAGTACGCGAAGGAACTTGCCCCCCTTCTTGCAGCGGTGTACCGTAGGTCTCTAGAAGAGCGTAGCGTTCCAAAGGATTGGGAAAGGGCACAGGTCATCCCCGTTTTCAAGAAGGGACGTCGAGCAGATGTGCAGAACTATAGACCTATATCTCTAACGTCGATCAGTTGTAGAATTTTGGAACACGTATTGTGTTCGAGTATAATGACTTTTCTGGAGACTAGAAATCTACTCTGTAGGAATCAGCATGGGTTTCGAAAAAGACGGTCATGTGAAACCCAGCTCGCGCTATTCGTCCACGAGACTCAGAGGGCCATAGACACGGGTTCACAGGTAGATGCCGTGTTTCTTGACTTCCGCAAGGCGTTCGATACAGTTCCCCACAGTCGTTTAATGAACAAAGTAAGAGCATATGGACTATCAGACCAATTGTGTGATTGGATTGAGGAGTTCCTAGATAACAGGACGCAGCATGTCATTCTCAATGGAGAGAAGTCTTCCGAAGTAAGAGTGATTTCAGGTGTGCCGCAGGGGAGTGTCATAGGACCGTTGCTATTCACAATATACATAAATGACCTTGTGGATGACATCGGAAGTTCACTGAGGCTTTTTGCAGATGATGCTGTGGTGTATCGAGAGGTTGTAACAATGGAAAATTGTACTGAAATGCAGGAGGATCTGCAGCGAATTGACGCATGGTGCAGGGAATGGCACTTGAATCTCAATGTAGACAAGTGTAATGTGCTGCGAATACACAGAAAGATAGATCCTTTATCGTTTAGCTACAAAATAGCAGGTCAGCAACTGGAAGCAGTTAATACCATAAATTATCTGGGGGTACGCATTAGGAGTGATTTAAAATGGAATGATCATATAATGTTGATCGTCGGTAAAGCAGATGCCAGACTGAGATTCATTGGAAGAATCCTAAGTAAATGCAATCCGAAAACAAAGGAAGTACGTTACAGTACGCTTGTTCGCCCACTGCTTGAATACTGCTCAGCAGTGTGGTATCCGTACCAGATAGGGTTGATAGAAGATATAGAGAAGATCCAACGGAGAGCAGCGCGCTTCGTTACAGGATCATTTAGTAATCGCGAAAGCGTTACGGACATGATAGATAAACTCCAGTGGAAGGCTCTGCAGGAGAGACGCTCAGTAGCTCGGTACGGGCTTTTGTCAAAGTTTCGAGAACATACCTTCACCGAAGAGTCAAGCAGTATACTGCTCCCTCCTACTTATATCTCGCGAAGAGACCATGAGGATAAAATCAGAGAGATTAGAGCCCACACAGAGGCATACCGACAATCCTTCTTTCCACGAACAATACGAGACTAGAATAGAAGGGAGAACCGATAGAGGTACTCAAGGTACCCTCCGCCACACACCGTCGGGTGGCTTGCGGAGTATGGATGTAGATGTAGAATATAAACGGCTGCGACTGGCATGATGCTGTGACTGTAAAGCATGGACTGCTGATAAATGGCGTCGTATTGTGGTTAGCTATGAATCCTGGTTTTGCACTGCCCCAGATGACCATCGTCGGCGAATATGGCGGCTGCCTGGGAAGTGGTCCCATTCTTCCAGAGGTCTGCAGACTCACAGTGCTGTTACTCCTGGCGCCATGGGTCATCGGGTATGACTTTTGGTCGTGACCGGTAGTGACAGAGGGAACTCAGACAGCGCAATAATACGTCATGGACATCGTGCATATTTATTTTTTCCCCGTCATACAATAGCAGGGTGGTGCCATTTTTGAATAGAACAATGCTCGTCCACATATGGCACGTGTTTCTATGAGCTGTCGGCGTGATGTTGAGGTACTCGCGCGGCCAGCAGTGTCGGCAGATCTGTTCCCGATAGAACATGTGTGGAACCAGATAGGATGTCAACTCCGTCCCATTGCCAGTATTAAGAGTATCAAGTTGTGTTCCAGTTTGCCTCAGGAGAGTACACAATAGCTTTATGACACCCTTCCCAGTCGAATTCGTGCATGCATCAAGGCCAGAAGATGTGCAGTGTCATATTGATGATAATCGGGCTTATACTTCCAAGTTTCTTTGTAATTTTGACTCGATTTAGTGAACACTGAAATAACATTCACATACCCTTCAACCCGCGAAGTTTCATTTTGTTCCCTCCTCCTCTTCTGAGCACTTAACTTTTGTGACTGACAGTGTATATACAGTAATTCGTCTCTTCAGCAGTGTCACATCATAATTTATGAAGAAGTCTTTGCTCGAGCTTCTAAAGGAGATACTCTATAGTCCAACAGTGGTTTTCTTTGAGCACTTGGAACTTGCACGCTTAGGGTATTTATTTCGAAGTACCTACTAGTTAATTACTGTTCGTACTTCCTACATTGCTCAGCTTCCTCGTAAATCTGCGAGGAGGACTGGGCACTAGACTGCAGTGGTTGGATGCTAGCCAAAGAATAAATTATGACCTTATGGGCACAGCAGAGGTCAAACAGAAATAAAAACTACTTCCCGTTATTTTAGTTTTTCGAAAATGGCGCATTTATTGCTGGCGTTGGCATTGCATATGATGGGCGCTGGCGCTGTTCCACGAACTTGCGGAGCTGTAAGTCATTCGTTCAAGTGATGGATGCGCACCGTCTGGATTCGTCCCGAAAAGAAAACGTGTACATAGATAGCTGGAAGGTCTGTGTAAATTGAAAGTGAAAGATGAATTTATCTTACGATCAACTGTATTTATTCTCTGCCTATTGAGCTTCCTTTCTGATAAAAAGAAAGGAGAGACAAAATACAGATCTTTGGAGCAGAATTGTAATTTAGGAGACATCTTCGAGCAACCAGTGGTTATCCTATCATGGAATAGGATCATCAGAGCAACGAATTGTGTTACTGTCTTGGAAAAATAGAAGTAAATCTTGAGTGGCATTGATTGTTTGCGACAGTCCTGAAGACATGCCCGGATGCCCTAATTTATTAAGGTAGCTGCTCACGATAAGCAGAAGATACTGGTTCGAATTCTGGTGTCGCATATTTACAGCGAGCTCAACTTTACGTGATAACAGCTAATATATAACAAATTTACAGATTTTTATATCTACGAGTGACAACTTTTACATCTGTAAACATAACAGTGGTCCTCCGTGCCTCAATAGTTACATTTATCGCCTCCTACTCCTTGCAGTTACAGCTGACAATTAGTTTACGTTTTTTAGTCTGGAAAAAGAAAATTATAATTGGACTCAGCAGACTTCTTTTAGTGCTGACAACAAATTTAGTTACTGAGGATAAAAATTCTGGCCAACAAAAAAGAATAATACTTGGTGCCATTGTTGCAGCACCTTACGTGCAGTTTATCTCCAGCAGCAACTGCTGTTCCCAGTCAAGTGGATGCTCCATCTACAGAAAAAAGATAGCGTTGATGACAGTGTGGTATTTCCCTATATTTTGTTTGATTCAGTCTAATCACATGTTGTACAATTCTTATAAAAAGTACCTCGAAGGCAATACAACGACAGTTACTACTTATGGTATTACTACAATTATTGACATTTGATACATGTGTGATGAATCATAGATCTAGTGACACTGTTTTACTACACTCCTGGAAATTGAAATAAGAACACCGTGAATTCATTGTCCCAGGAAGGGGAAACTTTATTGACTCATTCCTGGGGTCAGATACATCACATGATCACACTGACAGAACCACAGGCACATAGACACAGGCAACAGAGCATGCACAATGTCGGCACTAGTACAGTGTATATCCACCTTTCGCAGCAATGCAGGCTGCTATTCTCCCATGGAGACGATCGTAGAGATGCTGGATGTAGTCCTGTGGAACGGCTTGCCATGCCATTTCCACCTGGCGCCTCAGTTGGACCAGCGTTCGTGCTGGACGTGCAGACCGCGTGAGACGACGCTTCATCCAGTCCCAAACATGCTCAATGGGGGACAGATCCGGAGATCTTGCTGGCCAGGGTAGTTGACTTACACCTTCTAGAGCACGTTGGGTGGCACGGGATACATGCGGACGTGCATTGTCCTGTTGGAACAGCAAGTTCCCTTGCCGGTCTAGGAATGGTAGATCGATGGGTTCGAAGACGGTTTGGATGTACCGTGCACTATTCAGTGTCCCCTCGACGATCACCAGTGGTGTACGGCCAGTGTAGGAGATCGCTCCCCACACCATGATGCCGGGTGTTGGCCCTGTGTGCCTCGGTCGTATGCAGTCCTGATTGTGGCGCTCACCTGCACGGCGCCAAACACGCATACGACCATCATTGGCACCAAGGCAGAAGCGACTCTCATCGCTGAAGACGACACATCTCCATTCGTCCCTCCATTCACGCCTGTCGCGACACCACTGGAGGCGGGCTGCACGATGTTGGGGCGTGAGCGGAAGACGGCCTAACGGTGTGCGGGACCGTAGCCCAGCTTCATGGAGACGGTTGCGAATGGTCCTCGCCGATACCCCAGGAGCAACAGTGTCCCTAATTTGCTGGGAAGTGGCGGTGCGGTCCCCTACGGCACTGCGTAGGATCCTACGGTCTTGGCGTGCATCCGTGCGTCGCTGCGGTCCGGTCCCAGGTCGACGGGCACGTGCACCTTCCGCCGACCACTGGCGACAACATCGATGTACTGTGGAGACCTCACGCCCCACGTGTTGAGCAATTCGACGGTACGTCCACCCGGCCTCCCGCATGCCCACTATACGCCCTCGCTCAAAGTCCGTCAACTGCATATACGGTTCACGTCCACGCTGTCGCGGCATGCTACCAGTGTTAAAGACTGCGATGGAGCTCCGTATTCCACGGCAAACTGGCTGACACTGACGGCGGCCTTGCACAAATGCTGCGCAGCTAGCGCCATTCGACGACCAACACCGCGGTTCCTGGTGTGTCCGCTGTGCCGTGCGTGTGATCATTGCTTGTACAGCCCTCTCGCAGTGTCCGGAGCAAGTATGGTGGGTCTGACACACCGGTGTCAATGTGTTCTTTTTTCCATTTCCAGGAGTGTATTTTGGCTGCGTTTCTATTTTAATCTTAGAAAACAACACAATTCGGTGTTTTGTTACTTCAAAAACTCTATTATGTTCCATCGACCATACTGCCTGGCCTCGAATTATCCTGCTACGTTCTTCTCATATGCCGGGTGCTGAGAAAACATTTACCGTCGTCGAGGCTCGCAGATCGTTTGCGTGTCCCTTCGTTAATTACTTAAGGTGCTAAGTTAGGCACAACTACGGCTTCTTTCTTTTACTCTGTCCCCGCTTGCCGCTCTTTCTTGTCTTTATGGTGATCAGTGTTGTACTCCTAGCCTATGATTCAAATGGCTCTGACTACTATGGGACTTAACAGCTATGGTCAACAGTCGCCTAGAACTTAGAACTACTTAAACCTAACTAACCTAAGGACATCACACAACACCCAGTCATCACGAGGCAGAGAAATTCCCTGACCCCGCCGGGAATCGAACCCGGGAACCCGGGCGCTGGAAGCGAGAATCCTAGCCTATACTTAACACAGTTAATTGTTACTTTTTTTTCAGAAAGTGTTGCAACTGGACGAATCAGAGACTTTTATTTTACCAAACTCGAATTATGTTGTGTATATTTTTAACCCTTAGAATCTGTACGCCAACTTGCAATATCTGGAACTAGGAAACGTTCCTAAGGACTTTATCTTAGGTGGACATTACGTCTGATTCACAGCAGGATTCGGCCGATGCTGTGTAACTATGTAGGACACGATCATTTTCCGGAAAGGAAATGAACCAGTCTCAAAACTATTACCTGAAGCGTTTAATACCATTAAGAAGAACCTCAAACCTTCTCTTCTCTGTGTCTGAGAAATTAAATCTCTGTTGCCAATCTGGTAATTTGTACAGACAATTTCTACTGCACTTGTTGTTAATTCACCAAGAATTTCTGCTAAAACTCTGTAAATGCCTTTCTTATGTCATTACACGGCAAAGCTTTTCCTTATTTGTATAGCCAAAGGATGAACTCTGATAACTATAGCATGGACGTCTGCAGGTGTCATCTAAAAGCTCAAGAACATCTTAATAGTAACATTCACTGGACTCTCATTACAGCGGTGGAAATGAGCAACTGAAACCTCTTCACCCGGACGTGGACTCACTGCACATAAATGCAATTAATATCGACTCATGGTAAATTATAATACGTGGGAAAATAAAAGCTAATTTATTCTGCACTAATAATTTCGTTCATAGATTTGCTCCGTCCTAGATCTCTGTACGAAATTAGAAATCCTGAACCTACACTGAAGGGCGAAAAGAACTGGAACACGTGCCTAATATCGTGTAGGGCCCCGCAAGCGCGCTGAAGTGCCGCATCACGACGTGGCAAGTCGACTAATGTCTGAAGTAGTGCTGGAGGGAATTGGCACCATGAGTCCTGCAGGGCTGTCAACAAATCCGTAAGAGTGCGAGGGGGTGGAGATCCCTTCTGAAAAGCACGCTGCAAGGCATTTTAGATATGCTCAATAATGTTCATGTCTGGGGAGTTTGGTGGCCGGCAGAAGTGTTTTAACTCAGACAAGTACTCCTGGAGCCACTCTGTAGCAATTCTGGACGTGTAGGGTGTCGCATTGTCCGGCTGGAATCGTCCAAGTCCGTCGGAATGCAGAATGAACATGAATGGATGCAGGTAATCAGATAGGATGCTTACGCACGTGTCACCTGTCAGAGTCGTACCTAGTCGTATCAGGAGGCCCATATCACTCTAACTGCGCACGCTCCACACCATTACAGCCGCGCACTCTAGGGCGTCTTGCCACGCTATGCGCGGCTTCCCCCGTTGGAGGTTTGAGCCATCCCTCGGGCGTGGGTGTGTGTGTGTTGTCCTTAGCGTAGTTTAAGTTAGATTAAGTAGTGTGTAAGCCTAGTGACCGATGACCTCAACAGTTTGGTCCTATAGGAACTTACTACCACTTATCACATCAACAGAAGTCAGTAGCCAGGGTAAAGCTTACTAAGTTTTTGGGTGTATATATAGATGAGAATCTTAATTGGAAATGTCATATTTTGGATCCTAAAGTGACTAGGTTCAGCAACTTCTGCACTCAGAATAATTGCTGATTTTGAGGATATAGAAATTAGCAACCTAACGTACTTTGCATACTTTCGCTCTCTTATGTCATACGGAATAATATTTTGGGGTAACTCAATTCTTAGACAAAAAGTATTCACTGCTCAAAAGAAAGTGGTTAGAATAATGTGTGGGGCTCATAGTCGCACATCTTGTAGGCATTTCTTTAAAAGGTTAGGAACTCTTACAACAGCCTCACAGTACATTTCCTCAGTAATGAAACTGGTCCTCAACAACATGGACCAGTTTAAAAACAACAATGACACTCAGGATTATAATACCAGAAGAAAGAAAGACTTACACTATCCTCTACTTAAATTATATTTGGCACAGAAAGGGGTAAAATATGCTGCTGTAAAACTTTTCGATAAATTAACAGATGAAATAGAATGTCTGACAGACAACAGTAACAGCTTTAAAAATAAATTGAAATCATATCTCCTTGACAATTCCTTCTATACCATAGATGAATTCTTGAATAGGAATAAGTAAAGCTATAGATATAATATGTGAATTTTGTTCCATTTAAGGGAATGAGGTAGGCAATAAAAATTTTAAACATAAAAAAATTCATGTGTGCATTTCTTATGCACTTGACACGTTCCACATCATAACGGTTATCGTGAGACTGATCAATGTAATACATAACTAACTAATTAAGTAACTAACTAACCACTTCGACGACTTGCGTGTCCCTAATATACCACAGTTATCCAACAAGGGAGAGAGCACCCATAGTTTGACGTGGAATCCGATCCACGTGTCGTTCCTGGCGACTCTTCACATCGCTGAGAGGTGAAGGCTAGATTAAAGGCAGGTGTTCCAACCGAAATTCGATCTCACTACATCCTGGTTTCCAAGCATGTACTTTTCCTCTAGACCACAAGGTCCAACACTTCAACAATAAGGCTGAAGGGCTGCTAAAGAACGGGAGAACAATAATGTAAGAAAAATTTGTGAACTATATGCTTTATTTGTTTCACATTTTAAAATACGAAAAGGTTTAAGTAGTAGTAGTCTGCTGTTCCCTTCTTCGTTTTCTACCTACATGTCATTTGTTTGTTATTTGCTATCACGAACTTGTCGTAAATACCACTTAACTAGACTGTCTCGTTCTGATGAGGCTTTCTTAAGGAACTTCATAAATTTCAGCACTCGTTGAAGCAACGTCAGATCAAATTTTCCTTCAATGGTAACATTCTACTGTATATATTTCGTGCCAAACAAATACACTGACTGAAAAAAAAGGAGGAAACCACCCAGAAAGGGAAGAGAAAACGAAACGAAATTTCACGGGTTGAATGGATGGGTGACACTGTTTCAGTGATTAATAAATCGAGTCAAATTTACTAAGAGTTTGGCAGTATCAATTGTCTTATTATGACGTTGCACACCCTCTAGCCTCCATGCATGCACTAATTGGGTTGCAAAGGTGTCGTAAAGCTGTTGTATCCTAACCTGAGACAAACTGACTCACGACTGCTATAACAGATGCTTGATATTCTGGAAACTATAGCTGGAACGGAGCTTACGTCCGAGCATGTCCAACACTTAATCTATCTGGGATAGACCTGGGGATCTCGCTGGCCAGGGGAGTACCTCAGCATCACGCAGACAGTTCGTAGAGACACGTGCCATATGTGGAAGAGCATTGTCCTGTCGCAAAATAGCATCTCCATACTACCGCATGAGAGGTAACACATGAGGACGCAGGATGTACGTGACGTACCGTCGGGCCTTTAGAGTTTTCTCAATCTCAGCCAAGGTTCAAAGTTATTTCCGATGGCGTCCCACACCATACGCCAGGTGGATCACCACTGTGCCTGTCCATAGCATTGGACGAATAGGACCTTCTCTTCAGGTCGTTGCCGTATTCACCGACGGTGGTCATCCGGGGTAGCGCAGAATAACCCAATGTAACGCCATTCGTCAGCAGCCCATGCTTCCTGATGACAGCACCACTCCAAACGCAGTCGTCCATGTTGGTGTAGTCCAGCTGCTGGTAGTTTCCGACCAGTGGTTTAGGAGGACGGAAAATGTTCCAGTTAGTCCATTACTAAATTAGAAGAAAACAGTAGGGAAGTTCTTGAAACACTTGGTAAGTTGTACACAGAAGATAAATTAACGCTAGCAGCACAAAAACATTTTATGTGTTATTAAAATGAACATTATCAAAACCGAGAATCCTCAATCAGAAAAAATGACCAACTTGTGAACAGAAAAGACGAGAATCAAAACTTTCATGCGCACGGGTATTAAAATCCAGAACAAAATTGCATTAACTGGTCAAAGAAACTTTCAACTGCCTTTTAGTGCAATAATAAATATCACAACACAGTTGATTGGTACTGTCGGCTGGTCGATCGTATGGAGTCAGAAAGGTAAAGACATCACAGGCTCTTTCGCTAGCACATATGTGTGCACTGCTGTACCTGGCAGGCGTGTACAGAACAAGAACGACTGAGGTGCTCCTGGAGATACTAAGCTCACCATCGCTTGACTTAGCAGTAAGGAAGAGAGGTTGAAACTTCCCCTTTGAATGAAAAGAATGACTGAGCTGGTAAAACTTCTACGTTACTTGATTTTCAAACTCTACATCTACATCTACACTCCGCAAGCCACCCAACGGTGTGTGGCGGAGGGCACTTTACGTGCCACTGTCATTACCTCCCTTTTCTGTTCCAGTCGCGTATGGTTCGCGGGAAGAACGACTGTCTGAAAGCCTCCGTGCGCGCTCGAATCTCTCTAATTTTACATTCGTAATCTCCTCGGGAGGTATAAGTAGGGGGAAGCAATGTATTCGATACCTCATCCAGAAACGCACCCTCTCGAAACCTGGACAGCAAGCTACACCGCGATGCAGAGCGCCTCTCTTGCAGAGTCTGCCACTTGAGTTTGCTAAACATCTCCGTAACGCTATCACGGTTACCAAGTAACCCTGTGACGAAACGCGCCGCTCTTCTTTGGATCTTCTCTATCTCTTCTGTCAACCCGATCTGGTACGGATCCCACACTGATGAGCAATACTCAAGTATAGGTCGAACGAGTGTTTTGTAAGCCACCTCCTTCGTTGATGGACTACATTTTCTAAGGACTCTCCCAATGAATCTCAAGCTGGTACCCGCCTTACCAACAATTAATTTTATACGATCATCCCACTTCAAATCGTTCCGCACGCATACTCCAAGATATTTTACAGAAGTAACTGCTACCAGTGTTTGTTCCGCTATCATGCAATCATACAATAAATGATCCTTCTTTCTATGTATTCGCAATATATTACATTTGTCTATGTTAAGGGTCAGTTGCCACTCCCTGCACCAAGTGCCTATCCGCTGCAGATCTTCCTGCATTTCGCTACAATTTTGTAATGCTGCAACTTCTCTGTATACTACAGCATCATCCGCGAACGTACTGAGACAGTTTTCTCTTTACTTATTGTGATCATTACTAAACTGACACAATACTTTAGAGCAACGCAGTCTGACTTTCAATAATCCCTACAAAAGAATAGCCCTGACTAACAATAACCTATGCCCTTCATGAATCACTTACATCACAAAAATCTTCGTTACTCGAACTACTGCAATACAGCGAGCGCCAATACTGCCAGCTAAATAAAAGATTCTAACTACTGAAGGCACTAACTACTGATAGGCATATAGTTAGCAAATGAAAGATTTTGATAGAGAACAACCAATGTATTTACCTTAATAGTGTTCAAAAGTCATAATGTATATATAAATTCTTGACATCCAGTTTAACAAATTTCCTTTTTCTGACGGACACACGTCCAGATCGTCCGCTCATATTAACATCTCAGAACTCTGAGATTTCTCTCCCCACATTCATCACTCCTGGCGGCTCACCTCCAACTGTCCAATGCTACGGGCTGTTCACATTCAACTGCCCAACACTACACTGGCGAATAACTTCTAACAACGAGTCCAACCAGCCACAGACTGCACACAGTGCAGTCAGAGATTTTAATACAGAGCGCTACGTGGCGTTACGGACATAAAAACCTAAACAGCCTACTTACAAGGTACACAATAGTGGCGCAAGAAGGCCACAAGACTCCTATCAAACAAGGAAATAAAGGCATGCATTTTTAGCGAATTCCAAGAAATCTGCTCCAGAGCAGACTCAGCGAGGAGAACCTACCAGGAAAGTCAAGAATGTCATACTTCCTCCCGACCAAGGGAGCTATACACTGCCTGTCGGGACGTGGTCCATATCCCAGCTACGTACTCAAGATACGACAATACACTATAGATGGTTGTGAATGTGGAGCAATCGGCATCCTGGACCACATCGTCTGGTTGTGTACCATTAGATAAGATGTTACAAGTTAGTATAGGAACGTACTTATAAAAAAAAAAAAACTCCGCCCACTGGCCCAACAGTATCGACCGGCCGCCGTGCCACCCTCAGACCACAGGAGTCACTGGATGCGAATATGGAGGGGCATGTGGTCAGCACACCGCTTTCCCGGCCGTATGTCAGTTTACGAGACCGGAGCCACTACTTCTCAATCAAGTAGCTCCTCAGTTTGCTTCACATGGGCTGAGTGTACCCCACTTGCCAACAGTGCTCGGCAGACCGAACGTTCACCTATCCAAGTGTTAGCCCGGCCCGACAGCGCCTAACTTCGGTGACCTGACGGGAACCGGTGTTATCACTGCAGGAAGGCCGTTGGCCTTTAGCAATACACGTATCTATAATATAATCGTAGTAGCCGAGCGGTTCTAGTCGCTTTAGTCCGGAACCGCGCGTCTGCTACGGTCCCAAGTTCGAATCCTGCCTCGGGCATGGATGTGTGTGATGTCCTTAGGTTAATTAAGTTTAAGTAGTTCTAGGTTCTAGGTGACTGATGACCTCAGATGTTAAGTCCCATAGTGCTCAGAGCCATTTGAACCATTTTTTTAATAATATAATAAGGAATGGGGAGCTCTGACACAAGCTCGACTTGCTGATACACAAAATATCAGCATACCAACTTGCAAGCCTCCATGATAGTGAAACGACGAAGAAGAGCCAATACACAACGGCAGAGCATTCACCTACAACATCTTCCGGAGGCAGCCAGGAGAATCGTACGGCTTTACAAGGAATACTAACAAAGGTAGGAAGATATTTTTGCTTAGCAACAGTGACAGGATACAAACTGCACAGTATCTGAGCATTCAGCGTCGAGTATTCAGCGTCAAGTATTCAGCGATAAGAACTAAAGCGTGAAGCAAGAATGGAAAAAAATTCAAAAGCATCGTTCAGTATGCCTTAGACAAGCATTTTCCGAGCAAGGTCTTTAGTGACGAGAAAGACCCACCGTGGTAATCAAAGAGAGCTTGATTTCAGATTCAAGAGGAGTCAAAGCCTAACTGACGAACAAAATTTGAACGAAGCGAAAATGAACGTAAGGAGAGCAATGAGAGAAGCGTTCAATGAATTTGAAAGTAAAACTTTTCCAACCCATCTCATTAAAGGCTCTAAGAGGTTTTCGTCTTAGTAAGCGGTTCGAAATCATCTATTCGTTCACTCAGGTACCATACTGGCACCGAAACGGTAGATAACAGAGAGAAGGCCGAAATACTGAATTCGGTCTTCCGAAATTGTTTGACCGTGGATGATCGTAGCAGAGTCAGTTGTAATACGGACGTCTAAACGACATATACCGAGATAAACAAATGCGGAGTAGAAAAGCAACTAAAGTCGCTTAGTACGGGAATGGCGTCAGGGCCAGGTGAGATACATATAAGATTCTACAAGGACTATGCGTAAGAACTTGCTCCTCTTCTAGCAGCAGTTTATCGTACATCACTGGAGCAAAGAAGGGTATCAAATGATTGGAAAAAAGCGCAGGTCATTCCCGCTTTCAAGAATGGCCGCAGGACACATGCACACAATTATAGACCTATACCGTGGACTCTGACCACAATATATTGGTTATGGACTGTAGATTACAACTGAAGAAACTGCAGAAAGGCAGGAATTTAAGGAGATGGGACCTGAATAAACAGAAAGAACCAGAGGTTTCAGAGAGTTGCAGAAAGAGCATTAGGGAACGTTTGACAAGACTAGGGGAAGGAAATACAGTAGAAAAAGAATGGGTAGCTTTGAGAAATGAAATAGTGAAGGCAGCAGAGGATCAAGTAGATAAAAAGACGAGGGCTAGTAGAAATTCTTGGGTGACAGAAGAGATACTGAATATAATTGATGAAAGGAGAAAATATAAAAATGCAATAAAAGAAGCAGGTGAAAAGGAATACAAACGTATCAAAAATGAGATCGTCAGGAAGTGCAAAATTTCTAAGCAGTGATGGCTAGAGGGCAAATATAAGGATGTAGAGGTACGTGTCACTAGAGGTAAGATAGATACTGCCGACAGGGAAATTAAAAAGACCTATGGATAAAAAAAAAGAACCACCTGTACGAATATCAAGAGCTCAGCTGGAAAACCAGTCCTAAGCAAAGAAGGGAAAGCAGAAAGGTGGAAGGAGCATATAAAGGGTCTATACAAGGGCGATGTACTTGAGGCAGTACTGTGTAAATGGATGAGGACGTAAATGAAGATGAAATGGGAAATACAATACTGCGTGAAGAATTTTACATAGCACTGAAAGACCTAAGTCGAAACAAGGTCCCAGGAGTAGACAAAATTCCATAGAAGTACTGGTAACTTTGGGAGAGTCAGCCCTGACGAAACTCTTCCATCTGGTGAGTAAGATGTATGAAACAGGCGAAATACCTTCAGACTTCAAAAAGAATGTAATAATTCCAATGCCAAAGAAAGCAGACGTTGACAGAGGTGAAAATTACCGAACTATCAGTTTAATAAGTAATGGTTGCAAAATATCAACACGAATTCTTTATGAACGAATTGAAAAACTGGTAGAAGCCGACCTCGGGGAGGGTCAGTTTGGATTCCGTAGAAATGTTGGAACACGTGTGTTTCTAGCGTTTGTAGACTTAGAAAAAGCTTTTGACAATGTTGACTGGAATACTCTCTTTCAAATTCTGAAGGTGGCAGGTGTAAAATACAGGGAGCGAAAGGCTTGGTTGTAGCCTGTATATTGAGCAAGTTAGCAAAGGAAACAAAAGAAAAATTTGGAGTAGGAAATAAGATCCATGGAGAAGAAATAAAATCTTTGAGGCTTGCCGACGATGTAGTAATTCTGTCAGAGGCAGGAAAGGACCTGGAAGAGCAACTTAACGGAATGGACAGTGTCTTGAAAGGAGAATATAAGATGAACACCAACAAAAGCTCACAGAAAGATCCGTACCTAAATACTGGAAAATTGCTCAAGTCAACCCATTCTCAAAAAGGGAAATAGCAGTAATTCGCTGAATTACAGGCCCATATCACTAAGGTCGATTTGCAGTAGGCTTTTGGAACATATACTGTATTCGAACATTATGAAGTAACTCGAAGAAAACGATTTATTGTCACATAGTCAGCACGGATTCAGAAAATATCGTTCTTGGGGAACACAAGTGGCTCTTTATACTCATGCTATGGACAGGGTATGTCAAATTGATTCGATATTTTTATATTTCCAGAAGGCTTTGGACACCGTTCTTCACAAGCGTCTTCTAACCAAACTACGTGTGTGTGTGTTTGTGTGTGTAGTGAGTGAAGTGTTACGAAAGAATGTGTGTATTGTGTGTGCAGTGACTGATAGTGAGATATGAGTGAACAGTGTGGCATTACGTTAGTTAATAAGTCATTTGTAAAAAAAGGATTGTGTTCCAGGAGTAAATCTAATGATTGTCTCTAACTATAAGTCTGTAAATTTATGTGTATACGGATTAGCTTATTTTAAATTGGTATAAACTTGTAAACGCTTTGACATGTTGTATATCCTTGTAAAAGAGATCTACGGATGAATGAAGCTGCTGCTACTACTACTACTTCTACTACGTGTCTATGGGATATCGCCTCAGTTGTTCGACTGGATTCGTGATTTCCTTTCAGAGAGGTCACAGTTCGTGGTAATAGACGGAAAGTCATCGAGTAAAACAGAAGTAATATCCGACGTTCCCCAAGGAAATGTTATAGGCCCTCCATTGTTTCTGAACTATATTAACGACATACGAGACAATCTGAATAGCTTTCTCAGATTGTTTGCAGATGATGGTGTCATTTACCGCCTTGTAAAGTCATCAGATGACCAAAAACATTGCAAAATGATTTCAACAAGATATCTGTATGGTGCGAAAAGTGGCAATTGACCCTGAATAAAAAGAAGTGTGAAGTTATTCACATGAGTACTAAAAGAAATCCGCTTAATTTCGATTACGCGATAAGTCACACAAATCTGAAGGCTGTAAATTCAACTAAATACCTAGGGGCTACAATTACAAATAACCTAAATTGGAACGACCAAATAGATAATGTTGTCGGTAAGGCAAACCAAAGACTGCGATTCATTGGCAGAACACTTAGAAGGTGCAACAGGTCTACTAAAGAGACTGCTTACACCACTGTTGTCCGCCCTATTCTGGAGTGTGTTGGTGTTGGATCCGCATCAGGTGGGACTGACGGATGGCATCGAAAAAGTTCGAAGAAGCGCAGCTCGTTTTGTATTATCACGAAATAGGGGAGATAGTACCACAGACATGATACGTGAATTGGAGTGGCAATCATTAAAACAAAGGCGTTTTTCGTTGCGACGGGATGTTCTCATGAAATTTGAATCATCAATTTTCTCCTCCCATTGCGAAAACATTCTGTTGGCACTCACCTACATAGGGAGAAATGATAATAACGATAAAATATGAGAAATCAGGGCTCGCACAAAAAACAGAAAAAGAAATTAAGTGCTCGTTCTTCCCGTGCGGTGTTCGAGAGTGGAACGGTAGTGAGACAGCTTGAAAGTGGTTCATTAAACCCTCTGCCAGGCACTTTATTGTGAATAGCAGAGTAATCACGTAGATGTAGATGTAGATATAGATGACCAGCAAGGGTGTCTTGATACCCTACGCCCCAGGAGCTAATTATACAGATAAATGAAGAATCCACTTTCGTTCTTTTACCACGTACAGAATTGTAGTGTAGTGTAATGCTGTGTAGCGTAGTGTTGGTAATATAGTGTAGTCCACACCTATAAATTACTAAATTTGTGATGTTGCATTGTAGCACAATACAGTAGACCAATAGCAAGAGTCTTTTGGATTCCGGATGAAAGTAAATTTGTGTACCAGATGGCCAATGGGTAGTACATAGATTTTTAAAATTATTTATATCATTTAAAGTACCGTAAGATGGGGAAATATCGGACACAGCCGTAATTTCGGACGAGAACAGCGTATTTCTGTTCTTACTTTGGTATCATTGAATGCAAGCTTTTATTTCGCGCGCGAGTTTTGCTGTTTATACCTTACGTATTGTCAAGCATGTACGAATACACATCCTTGGAGCTGGAAGTTGAAACAGTGGTGTGTAGCCGATTACAGTGTAGTGTACAATTGTTGATCGTTGTCTTTATGCGAACACTTTCGTGATTGTACAAGAAGAGAAAAAACTGGTAAGCTTAATTTGCTTATAGGTTACTTACTTAAATGTTAAATAGGCAATGTGAAGACAGTTTGTCTCCACATCTCACTTTCGCTAATGTCGAGTGAACTATTTACAGGTATTTACACACGTTGGGGTAATATCAGACAATGCCGCGTACTTTACAAAAGGAGGCCTGGTGCTCTTCCGAGGTGCAATTATGATCCTGAAAATCTTGAAATGTGGTTGCTGCTGTAAGATCAGGAAAACTATCGTACCGAAAGGCGTCAAGCTAATTTAATGTACCACGTTCAACGTTGGAGAATAAAGTTAATAATATAAGTCCTTTAGTGATTGGAAGGCCTTCTGTCTCAAGTGCCATTGAAGAGAAGACGCTTGTCCGTGGTATTTTAAGGACTGCAGATTGGGGTTTTCCTTTTATCTCTGATGGTGTTAGGTACGTAGTGGAAGGATCTAGTGATAAATGTGGACGAAGGGAAAAACACTTTCCTTATAACATGCCAGGGATTGAGTGGTCGCGTTCATTCTTAAAGCGTCATTCTGTCACATTAAGCCTCCGGCTATCTGACAAGATTAAAAGGTGTTGGATTTAGTTATGAGACAGTGAAATCATATTTCCAGAATGTTGGTGAAATAATGGAAATACCAATCCCAAAAATTCAATCAATTATGACGAGACCAATCTGTGTGACGACCATGGGAGGAAGCATGTGATTGTTAGAAGGGGAACAAAATACACTGAAAGGATCTTAGATTCTTCTAAGAGTAATATTTCAGTATTGATATCTGCCACTGGGGACGGAAAACTATTACCTCCCTGTATGGTGCACAAATCGGAGAATTTATGGGACACCTGGCAAGAAGGAGGTCCCAAAGGAACCCGCTATAACCGCAACAAAAATGGATGCCTTGATCTGTGTACATCTGAAGACTGGTGTATTACTACTGCGCTGCCTTACCTGAAGTTAATGGAGGGGGAGAAAATTATGATAGGAGGCAATCTTTCAAGTCACATTTCGCTGCGAGTAATTGACGAATGTGAGAAGAATAAAATCTCTTATTTTGTTGTCACCAAACAGTACTCATGTTTTACAGACTTTAGACGTAGGTTTCTTCAGACATTTAAAACCTGCTTGGCGGGCACTGCTTACGTAATGGAAGAAAACCTCCTGTGGGCCAATATCGGAAGATGCTTTCCCCTCTCCTTTGAAGGAAACGCTTAAAAAGTGTCAGCAACTGAAGAAGACAATATAAGAAGTGCATTCCGTGCCTGCCGGCCGGAGTGGCCAAGCGGTTAAAGGCGCTACAGTACGGAACGGCACGACCGCTACGGTCGCGGGTTCGAATCCTGCCTCGGGCATGGATGTGTGTGATGTCTTTAGGTTAGTGAGGTTTAAGTAGTTCTAAGTTCTAGGGGACTGATGACCTTAGGAGTTAAGTCCCATAGTGCTCAGAGCCATTTGAACCATTCCGTGCCATGGGATTAATTCCATTTAACCCTGAAAGATTCCTCAAAAAAATTGACTGATGGAGATACACGATGTGATCAATAGTAACCATATACCTCCAAAAAACACGTTTTTCATGTTAGGTGCATTATGCTGCCACCTACTGCCAGGTAATCCATATCAGCGACCTCAGTAATCATTAGACATCGTGAGAGAGCAGAATGGGTCATTCTGCAGAACTCACGGGCTTCGAATGTTGTCAGGTGATTGGGTGTCACTTGTGTCATACGTCTGAACGCGAGACTTCCACACTTCTAAACATCCATAGGTCCACTGTTTCCGATGTGGTACTAAAGTGGAAACGTGAAGGGACACGTACAGCACAAAAGCGCACAGGCCGACCTCGTCTGTTGACTGACAGAGACTGTCTATATTTGAAGAGGGTCCTAATGTGTAATAGGCAGACATCTATCCAGACCACCACACAGGAATTCCAAACTACATCAGGATCCACTGCAAGTACTATGACAGTAAGGCGGGAGGTGAGAAAACTTGGATTTTATGGTCGATCAGCTGCTCATAAGCCACACATCACGCCGGTAAATGCCTAACGATGCCAGGCTTGGTGTAAGGAGCGTAAACATTGAACGATTGAACAGTGGAAAAACGTTGTGTGGAGTGACGAATCACGGTACACGGTGTGGCAATCCGATGGCAGGGTGTGGGTATGGCGACTGCCTGGTGAACGTTATCTGCCAGCGTGTGTAGTGCTAACAGTAAAATTCGGAGGCGGTGGTGTTATGGTGTGGTCGTGTTTTTCATGGAAGGGGCTTACACCCCTTGTTGTTTTGCGTGGCAATATCACAGCACAGGCCCACACTGATGTTTTAAGCACCATCTTGCTTCCCACTGTTGAAGAGCAATACGGGAATGGCGATTGCATCTATCAACACGATCGAGCACCTGTTCATAATGCACGGCCTGTGGCGGAGTGGTTACACAACAATAACATTCCTGTAATGGACTGACATGCTCAGACCCCTCACCTGAATCCTACAGAACACCTTTGCGACTTCGTGCCAGGCCTTACCGACCGACGTCGATACATCTACTCACTGCAGCACTCCGTGAAGAATGGGCTGCCATTCCCCAAGAAACCTTCCAGCACCTTATTGAATGTATGCCTGCGAGAGAGGAAACTGTCATCAAGGCGAAGATTGGGCCATTACCATACTGAATTCCAGCATTACCGATGGAGGGCGCCACGAACTTGTAAGTCATTTTCAGTCAGGTGTCCGGATACTTTTGATCACATAGTGTATTTCTCAAAACAATTCTTTAGAATACTAGTCGTAGGCATTTGAAGATATACTTCAGAATATTCGCTATGGAATTAAATATAACATAAATGTCCAACGAAAGCGAAAATTAGATGTTGCACCAGGAAAAACCATTTTAGGCATCGATATGAGAAAGAGAGATAATGCTGACTCAGTGTATGAATTGCTTGTGAATAATGATGCAATACCCACTGGTGACGAAAGCAGCAATGCAGAGGAAGCAATTCTCGAAGTGGAGGCTTTTGTTCTTGTGGATTTCCACACATGATTGGGGGAAAACAGCGAAATAGACAGTTTGTCGGAATCGGAACAGAAGTGGGCGCAAAAGAAGTGGAAGTCAGATTTCTGCGTCCATATCAAGACAGCAAATCTGTGTCTATTTTTCCTGCCATTCCAGACGATGATACTGCAGACAAAGACCAAACTGTAAGAGTGCTGCTGACTCCGAGTAAAGAAAAGCGAAGTTTTCTTTCACTTAGATATATTGTAGATTATTAGTGATTAATTGTATGATTAGATTGTCTTTGTTAATTAAATATTTTGTAAAAATGTCACTGAAAGTTTTCTAAATGTGTGTCAAATGTTTCCTGAAGATCTAGAATATTTTGTACAAAATGTTTTCTAAACATGTGAAACATGTTTCAAAGCATGTGTATTTTTTAAAAAGATAGTCACTGTCCGAAATTACCCCATTACATGGTAATATGGACCTTTTCGTGGAAATTCAATGAATGTCTGAAATTACGCCATGAAAGGGGTAACATTGGACAGTCTTATTTGTTAGATTCTGACTAATTAAAAATATTTTGACTGATGTTCTTTGATCATGTTATTCTCCAATGTCATCCAAAATATCTCACACTTTTTGTGGCAAGAATGTAATGTTCTTTACGAAGTTACCTTAATGAATATGAAAATTCCTCCGATATACCCCACCTTACGGAAGATATTTCATGTATTTTTTTATCTTAACCATCATAATGCTTAGTCATACTAACTCATTTGAACTTACGTTATAGTATTATGTGTTGTATTGATATATGCTAACTCAAATTCCACATATGGTGTGTTCTTGTATCTGGAAAACAGACTAAAAGAAAACAGTAAATAAATAACTAAGTAGTTCATTACTTGTTATCGGATGGCAGGTGCAGATGTGTAAGTGTTACGATGTGCTTGGTGCACCATATGGCGATCCTTCCTTGTGGTGGTCAGATGTTGTCGGTAGGAACATTGATGGCGAGTACGGCTACCCTCACGTCACATGGAGTCCAACATCGGGCTGCTGTCACATCTGAGTGCCCTACAAATCAAGAAATTGTACGATTCGAGCAGCCGAACAAATCAAGATTCACCTCAAAGCCCCTTTCAAACTGTGTAGGATGCCGACAACATTGCCTGAAACGAGTAGGCCTGGTAACAACACTAAAGATGGATAAAACTAATGCACTCTTATGCTGTTCTACGTGTCACAGAAAACTGCAACTGTTAATCATTTACATTTGTTAATCATTTACATCGCCGCCGAAGGCGTGTACATGTACGAAGTTACACTTCCATCCGATCATATCTTCTGTTTGCTTGATGTTTTTGACGGGCAGTGAACATACTGACTGCAGAAATGGCCATTGAATATATAAATGCTATACAGTATATATGTTGTGGATTGTTTTACCTCTTGTTTTTCATGTGCCTTTGTCCCACATTGGCGGGGATCAGCAGTTTTATTTAACGGATTTGGCATTGATAACTTAAGGTGTGGCAGGATGCCCTTCCTGTTGTTATGAAGTAATGGTGTAATATGCGAAGAATAAATAGTTCCCTCATAACGGATTAAAAAACACAACTTTTCTGCTTTCAATAAAGGGGAATTCAGGACCAAAACGACCAAGTGCCGTTTACAGATGGACTGTTTATTAAAATTTTCCGTTGCTATTGCCATACACGTGTTTGATAGCAGCCAACAAAAGCTACCTTCAGAATGAGGAAGGCGGGAACGTTCTTTGAAGTCCACCGGATGCCTGCGTGGCCAGAGAGGAGGAACCAATATTTAATTAGTGCTCACTGTTGCTCGGTGTTCACCTTCAACTCCATCCGACGATGAAATTCGGGATTTCACCCTCATACTCAGCAGCTATTTTCTCATCCACGTTTGTGTGAAATTAAAGCCTGAGGTCTCGTGGAAACCGACGTCAGATGTAGCGACTGTATTCATTTATTCCTGAGAATCTAGGGGCCTTTGCTAACTTGTTATTGATTATCCGCATCAAGCTGCAACATTTCAAATGTGCTTCAGTTCCGAGGGTCTGTAGGTAAACGTAAACACCACTCACGGATTCGGGTTCCTTCGGCTGGGCGACGGCTGCCTCGAAGGCAATACGAGGAGCGATTTATGATTATGGAATATGTGCCTAGCTTGTCGCTAATCCCTCCAACCGTTATTGCCAATAGGTAAATCCTGGTGATGTCGCTGCTTCTTTATTTCGTAAGTCTACAGTAAAATGAAGGAAACATAATAATATGGGCGTATTCGGTGAAGTGCAGTGTACAACTCAAATATCAAAATACCCGTTCTTTTGTATGTCTTCTACAATGACTATTTTAATTAGTAGCGTCAAATTCTTTTGGATGGTACAAGTCTGAAGACTACATTCTAAGACACACCTTGTGTGAATTTGTATCGAATTAGAAAATTTCATGTTCAATGTTTTGTTTCATAAAGTCCCAGGTAACATCAAGCCGGGACATATACAAGATCGGAAATGAGGTTTTAAATTCATACAGAAGCCACTACGATTATATATGGACTAGGGAGAAGTTTCAAAACAGCTGGTGGCCTTTTTTAAATATGTATGTAATATGTAAGAGATATACCAATTAATTACCACCCTCAGAGTTTATTATGTGTTGTCACTAATAGAGTACTAAAACAGTTTTTTTAATCAGAATCGTCTATCAAAAAGTCTCACTTGAAGGAGAGTTTCAAAAATGTTTAAAAATCTAACATATGTCTGTCTACACAGTCTAAAGAGTGGTTTTAAATCAGGGAACTTAGAATATGTTAGTGGCTGTATTTTTTCTGCTGTACACATTACACAGCTCGAAATATGCTGTGAATACTAATGATACACTGAATTAGAGTCATTTTCCCAGTAGCTTATAGTGTTCGGTGTCCTTATTGACTCCTCTTGCGGATTCCAAGAAACAGCACTTGCCTAAAACCGGCAGAAAGCGATTGAGATTGCTCAGGTTAGTTACTCAGTAGGAGCGAGGCTAGATTACTGCTCTTTAGAATTAATTACTGCTGTACTCCTGCAACGATAATCTAACCATCGAACACAATTAGAACTGTGTGTTACAATATCTTACTGAACGTGAAGTGTACAGTTGGATACTGATGACGAACTAATGAGTGGAGATGTCCTGCCGTCCCGTTTCCGGTAGTGACCAATGTACCACATGAACATGTCCTGTAAGTAGATATCATGATTCTGCTAAATTGTTCTCTGCTGTGAAATGGGTACGTATCCCCCTGGTCATATGTAAACGTACTATTTCCCTGTCATCGATCCGCACTGAAGATTACGACGACTCGTCAGCCTAGACGGCCTACCTTTAATGTGTTGTGCGTGCAACGGCTATTCTCTGCGGTGTCTTTTAGTAGACGGAATTATATGACATCTTTATTTGCACTGCCCGATGGCATGGCTCCTCATAAGTTACTGTTGTTGTTGCTATCGTCATGGTTCACATTTGCATTGATACCTAATCTACCGGTAAGTATCCCGTCTTCTGTTCACTTCGAAGACTTCCCATATGATCCATTCATAGTATCTACGAAAATCGACTGTGACAGCAGCAACTTGGCTCCAAACTATGCACTCGCAATAGACCCTTGATGCTATGGCCTTTGGTAAGTCTGGCACTTGCAATACATTCATTCTCCGATGATTTGTGTAATGAGACTGTCACGAGAATCGTGTCTTGGTCATATTGTGAACGAACGTCGCTCAGTTCGCTAATACAAGGTCTGATTACATCATTGTCAGTGCCATGCCAAACTGCCCCTTTCTCCGAAACGACTGGAAAGTTGGCTCTTTAGCACAGCGAGTATCTCAAACTGAATTTCTCAACAGCATCAACTGAGAATGGTCGAAACGAAAGAAGAATGAAAGTTCATATTTTAACGCTCTGTTTATACATTGTTCAGTCACATTAATATGACCACCTGTCAAAAGCCTGAATAACGAACTTTAGCAGTGCAGACCACTGCGAGACGCGCAGGAAGAAAGACGGCGAGGTTCTGGAAGGCAGCGACAAGGATGTGGAGCCATGCCGGCTCCAGTGCAGTGGACAGCTATACTAGCTTTCTCTGTTGAGGATCCATGGCGCGAACAGTCCGATCGAGGTGGTCCCAAGATTCTCGACTGCGTTTCAGTACTTGGATTTTGGTGGCCAGGGGAGTACAGTAAACTCATCCTGGTGCTGTTCAAACCACGCATGTACACTGACTACGTTGTCCTGCAGGTAGATGCCATCAGGGGTGGAAATGGAGATGGTCCCCAAGAATGGATGCATACATGTGTTCATTCACTGTGACTTCCAGAACGACGAGATCACCCAGTAAATGCTACGAAAACATTCCCCAGACCGCAATGCTCCCTCCTCCAACCTGCACCCTTCTGACCGTTGTTGCGGGGTGTTCGCTTTCAGGCATTTCACGTCGTTGCATAAAAAGTGATTCGTCTGAAATGGCCACCTCGCCACTCAGTTGCAGTAATGGCGTGTAAATTCCAGCCTTCGTCGCCGTATTCAAGGACGAGGCACCTCGTGCGAAGGCTCATAAGCAGCAACATCCGCTGAATGATCGTCGAGGAGACCCCTTGATTCGTCTGGGTGGTCAGTTGCTCAACAGTTGCACGTCGTTCACCCCTGTCATCTATTATGATGCAAGGCGCACCACAGTAGCCTCGGCGCCGGTTTTAGCTACGCCATTTTGCTATGTACGGTATACTTTAACCACGACGGCACACGAACAGTTTACAAAGTTAGCCCAAAAGCCAATGATCACGCCCTTTTGGACGTCAGATAAATCTCTCCGTTTCCGTATTATGATGACTGCACTGCTTTCCGCGCGCCCCCAGACAAGCTTTATATAATCTCCACGGCTAGTGTTGCTACCTGCTGTCTATAAGCGGCTTTCGCACGTTGACATCGAACAGAGGCGGTGCTCACATTAATGTAACTGGACCGTGCATCTACGCCATTAAACACGGAGCTCTAGCTCAGCTGCACGAAGTTGTGGAAGGAAATCGAAAATGACCCATTACAAGGAAAGGCTCTAGTCCTCATCGGAAGTGAGGTATTGACAGGACACTAAACATAAAACTGAGTGGTCGCAGAACAGAAAATACGTCCATGACTTCTAGTAAATTGCTGATGTACTACTGGAAGCAATCAGCAGCGAAAAATTCGAACCAATGTTCACGATAGGAGGTAATCTGTTATAATTCCAAGGTAAACGCGTTTAGTGGCTTTGAAGTATTGACACGAATAATGTAATAATAACAGTCTTAAAAAGGACGGTCAAAGTTCAGAGCACCGCCGATGGTTTAAGAGGCGGCGAAAAAGTGTGAGTGGACAAACATGAGGAAAGAAATGAGCTCTGACCTTGTTGAATGGGAAGGGAGGAAAGAAGGAAGATTATTTCTACATCTACATCTACGTGATTACTCTGCTATTTAAAATTAAGTGCCTGGCTGACAGTTCAAGGAACCACATTCAAGCTGTCTCACTACCGTCCCACTCCCGAACGGCGCACGCGAAAAACGAGCACTTGAATTTTTCTGTGCGAGCCCAGATTTCTCTTATTTTATCGTGATGATCATTTCTCCCTATGTAGGTGGGTGCCAACAGAATGTTTTCGCAATTAGAGCGGAAAACTGGTGATTGAAATTTCATGACAAGATCCCGTCGCAAAAAAAGCCTTTATTTTAAAGATTGCCACTCCAATTCATGTATCATGTCTGTGTCACTATCTCCCCTATTTCGTGATAATACAAAAGGAGCAGCACTTCTAGCACTTCTTTGAACTTTTTCTATATGATCCGTCAGTCCCACCTGATACGGACCCCACACCGCACAGCAATACTCCAGAATAGGGCGGACAAGTGCAGTGTAAACAGTCTCTTTAGTAGATCTGTTGCATCCTATAAGTGTTCTGCCAATGAATCACAGTCTTTGGTTTGCTCTACCCGTAACATTATCTATGTGATCCTTCCAACTTAGATTATTTGTGACTAAATATTTAGTTGAATTTACAGTCTTCAGATTTGTGTGATTTATTGCGTAATAGAAATTTAGCAGATTTCTTTTAGTACTCATGTGAATAACTTCTGGTCATCTGATGACTTTACAAGACAGTAAATGACGGCATCATCGGCAAATAAACAATAGAGGGCCTATAACACATCCTTGGGGAACGCCGGATATTACTTCTGTTTTACTCGATGAATTTCCGTCTATTATTACGAACTGTGACCCTTCTGACAGGAAATCACGAATCCAGTCGCACAACTGAGGCGATATTTCTTAGGCACACAGTTTGGTTAGGAGACTCTTGTGAGGAACGGTGTGAAAGCCTTCTGAAAATCTAAAATTATGGAGTCAATTTGACGTCACCTGTCGATAGCACTCATTACTTCATGAGTATAAAGGGTCACTTGTGTTCCTCAAGAACGATATTTTCTGAATCCGTGCTATGTGTCAATAAATCGTTTTCTTCGAGGTACTTCATAATCTTCGAATACAGTATATGTTCCAAAAGCCCACTGTAAATCGACGTTAGTGATATGGGCCTGTAATTCAGCGGATTACTCCTATTTCCCTTTTTGGGTATTGGTGTGACTTCAGCAATTTTCCAGTCTTTATGTACGGATCTTTCTGTGAGCGAGCGGTTGTATGTAATTGCTAAATGTCGAGCTATTGCATCTGCATACTCTGAAAGGAACCTGACTGGTATACCATCAGTACAGGAAGCCTTGCCTTTATTAAGTGATTTAAGCTGCTTTGCTACACCGAGGATATCTACTTCTATGTTTCTCATCTTCGCAGTTGTTCTTGATTGGAATTCGGGAATATTTATTTCGTCTTCTTTGTTGAAGGAGTTTCGGAAAACCGGGTTTAATAACTCTGCTTTGACGGCACTGTCGACGAGGTAGTCATTAGAGTCGAGGAGTTACCTTGGGTAGGGGAAGAAAGGAGAAGGTAATTGGGCGTATATTTTTCAAAGGAGTCATCGCAACATTAACGTCAATTGATGTAATAAATCCACTGACAACCTAAATCTGCATGGCCGGATGGAGATTTGAATTGCCATCCTCCCGAATGCGAATCTAGAATCTTACCGTGGATCGACCTTACTTGGTTTTGTCGAATGAACCATCCCAACAATTGTTTGAACTCTTATGGGACTATACCTATCGCCGTTGCCAAGATGGCTAATGCGCAGCTTTGCAGTGGCTATTGACCTGCAGTACACTGTTCGATTCCTTTTCATTGCTAGTATTTGGCCGGCAGGGGGAGGAGAGGTGATGACACACAATTTTTTGTCAGCAAGTGTTGCGCCAATATCCTGGGTAAAACTCCTAACCTCTTCAGGGTGCCTCAATGACTGAAAGCATGTGAGACTATTGATGGTGATCCTTCCATATGATGGGTGCGTGAAGCTCGGCGGACTCCTTGTTGCTATTAGAGAGGGATGGCGCCGGCTTTTTCTGAAAGATGTGGGGGTGACAAATAAGCGTAGCTCAAGACGAGCAAATAGGCAGACTATATTCATTATTTGAGAATGAGAACAGTTGCTTGCAATCAACTTGACACTAATTTTCCAACCTTTATGGGACTCTTTCTCGCTAACACCCCCAAAAAATAACGAATGAAAGAAAGTTTATCACTTATTACATTTTCGTCGTTCATGCAGTAAAACTACCGCATCAGGCACGGTCTATTAATTAATTTCTTCATTACTGCTACCTCTATTTGGAACAAATTTCGCAGACAGTATCCTCATATACCACTGGACGTACCTGCAAAATTATATCATTGAACGACACGTAATTCAGGAGATATGACGTCGTAAACATCGATCCGCGTGAAAACGAAACTGTAGGGCGAAATTCGCAAGGAATACAGGTGAAATACGAGAACGTGTTGGAAAGTAGTACATACGAATTTTTATTCTGTTTTCAGTACCGCTTGAGGTATTACATGCCATGCATATTACTCTCTCAGTTTTTCCCACATCGATGACAAAAGCTGCATCCCTTTGCCGCTAAAGGGCTCCGAAATGTTGCTTGTAACATGGCGGTGTGTAACGTAACACCTTGTCCTATGTGAGCCGTCTGCTGCGAACGTGGCGCAGTGCGGGGCTGGACCGCGCGAATAGGCGCACAGTCCAACGCGAAGCGGTGCGATGTAGTTACACTGTCCTACGTGCACAGCCCAGCCGCGCGGCGGCTGATAGCAGTATATTAAGCCGGGGCGTGGGTGTGCAAATAAATGGGGAAACAGTGCCAAATGCTGGCTGAAATCCATCACACGTCAGCTTCTCTACGAAGTATCTCGCGGACGGACAAAGCAACTTCTGCTAATCCCTGCCACCCCTTATCTAGTGCAACAGGGCATCCCCTCGAAGCTGATGATTACTGTGCTAT
Organism: Schistocerca serialis cubense; assembly: GCF_023864345.2. Lineage (NCBI taxonomy): Eukaryota > Metazoa > Arthropoda > Insecta > Orthoptera > Acrididae > Schistocerca > Schistocerca serialis. The sequence goes on along the minus strand of NC_064640.1, from coordinate 371,647,982 downwards.
TGTACAGTGTTTGCGTGTTGAATAATACCCATACTACATTTACTGTGGTCACAACACACCAGCTTGTGGCTGAGATAACTGGTTGCTAATATTTCCGAAGGTGAAACTTAGTTATTAAACTGTGTGTGTTGTGTTAAAAGTTGTTGTTGTTGTTGTTGTGGTCGTCAGTCCTGAGACTGGTTTGATGCAGCCCTCCATGCTACTCCATCCTGTGCAAGCTTCTTCATCTCCCAGTACCTACTGCAACCTACATCCTTCTGAATCTGCTTAGTGTATTCATCTCTTGGTCTTCCTCTACGATTTTTACCCTCCACGCTGCCCTCCAATACTAAACTGGTGATCCCTTGATGCCTCAGAACATGTCCTACCAACCGATCCCTTCTTCTAGTCAAGTTGTGCCACAAACTTCTCTTCTCCCCAATCCTATTCAGTTCTTCCTCATTAGCTATGTGATCTACCCATCTAATCTTAAGCATTCTTCTGCAGCACCACACTACAAAGCTTCTATTCTCTTCTTGTCCAAACTATTTATCGTCCATGTTTCACTTCCATACATGGCTACACTCCATACAAATACTTTCAGAAACGAATTCCTAACACTTAAATCTATATTCGATGTTAATAAATTTCTCTTCTTCAGAAATGCTTTCCTTGCAATTGCCAGTCTACATTTTATACCTTCTCTACTTCGACCATCATCAGTTATTTTGCTCCCCAAATAGCAAAACTCCTTTACTACTTTAAGTGTCTCATTTCCTAATCTAATTCGTTCAGCATCACCCGACTTAATTCGACTACATTCCGTTATGCTTGTTTTGCTTTTGTTGATGTTCATCTTATACCCTCCTTTCAAGACACTGTCCATTCCGTTCAACTGCTCTTCAAAGTCCCTTGCTGTCTCTGAAAGAATTACAATGTCATCGGCGAACTTCAAAGTTTTTATATCTTCTCCATGGATTTTAATATCTACTCCGAATTTTTCTTTTGTTTCTTTTACTGCTTGCTCAATATACAGATTGAATAACATCGGGGAGAGGCTACAACCCTGTCTCACTACCTTCCCAACCACTGCTTCCCTTTCATGTCCCTCAACTCTTATAACTGCCATCTGGTTTCTGTGCAAATTGTAAATAGCTTGTCGCTCCCTGTATTTTACCCCTGCAACCTTCAGAATTTGAAAGAGAGTATTCCAGTCAACATTGTCAAAAGCTTTCTCTAAGTCTACAAATGCTAGAAACGTATGTTTGCCTTTCCTTAATGTAGCTTCTAAGATAAGTCGTAGGGTCAGTATTGCCTCACGTGTTCCAACATTTCTACGGAATCAAAACTGATCTTCCCCAAGGTCGGCTTCTACCAGTTTTTCCATTCGTCTGTAAAGAATTCGCGTTAGTATTTTGCAGCTGGGACTTATTAAACTGATAGTTCGGTAATTTTCACATCTGTCAACACCTGCTTTCTTTGGGATTAGAATTATTATATTCTTCTTGAAGTCTGAGGGTATTTCGCCTGTCTCATACATCTTGCTCACCAGATGGTAGAGTTTTGTCAGGACTGTCTCTCCCAAGGCCGTCAGTAGTTCCAATGGAGTGTTGTCTACTCCCGGGGCCTTGTTTCCACTCAGGTCTTTCAGTGCTCTGTCAAACTCTTCACGCAGTATCATATCTCCCAATTCATCTTCATCTACATCCTCTTCCATTTCCATAATATTGTCCTCAAGTACATCGCCCTAGTATAGACCCTCTATATACTTCTTCCACCTTTCTGCTTTTCCTTCTTTGCTTAGAACTGGGTTTCCATCTGAGCTCTTGATATTCATACAAGTGGTTCTCTTTTCTGCAAAGGTCTCTTTAATTTTCCTGTAGGCAGTATCTATCTTACCCCTAGTGAGATAAGCCTCTACATCCTTACATTTGTCCTCTAGCCATCCCTGCTTAGCCATTTTGCACTTCCTGTTGATCTTATTTTTGAGACGTTTGTATTCGTTTTTGCCTGCTTCATTTACTATATTTTTATATTTTCCCCTTTCATCAATTAAATTCAATATTTCTTCTGTTACCCAAGGATTTCTACTAGCCGTCGTCTTTTTACCTACTTGATCCTCTGCTGCCTTCACTACTTCATCGCTCAAAGCTACCCATTCTTCTTCTACTGTATTTCTTTCCCTCCTCCTTGTCAATTGTTCCCTTATGCTCTCCCTGAAACCCTGTACAACCTGTGCTTTAGTCAGTTTATCCAGGTCCCATCTCCTTAAATAACAACCTTTTTGTAGTTTCTTCAGTTTTAATCTACAGTTCATAACCAATAGATTGTGGTCAGAGTCCACATCTGCCCCTGGAAATGTCTTACAATTTAAAACCTGGTTGCTAAATCTCTGTCTTACCATTATATAATCTATCTGAAACCTGTCAGTATCTCCAGGCTTCTTCCATGTATACAACCTTCTTTTATGATTCTTGAACCAAGTGTTAGCTATGATTAAGTTGTGTTCTGTGCAGAATTCTACCAGACGGCTTCCTCTTTCATTTGTTAGCCCCAATCCATATTCACCTACTACGTTTCCTTCTCTCCCTTTTCCTACTGACGAATTCCAGTCACCCATGACTATTAAATTTTCGTCTCCCTTCATTATCTGAATAATATCTTTGATTTCATCATACATTTCTTCAATTTCTTAGTCATCTGCAGAGTTAGTCGGCATATAAACTTGTACTAGTGTGGTAGGCGTGGGCTTCGTATCTATCTTGGCCACAATAATGCGTTCACTATGCTGTTTGTAAGCTTACCCGCATTCCTATTTTCCTATTCATTATTAAACCTACTCCTCCATTACCCCTATTTCATTTTGTGTTTATAACCCTGTAGTCACCTGACCAGAAGTCTTGTTCCTCCTGACACCGAACTTCTCTAATTCCCAGTATATCTAACTTTAACCTATCCATTTCCCTTTTTAAATTTTCTAACCTACCTGCCCGATTAAGGGATCTGACATTCCACGCTCCGATCCGGAGAACGCCAGTTTTCTTTCTCCTGATAATGACATCCTCTTGAGTAGTCCCCGCCCAGAGATCCGAATGGGGGACTATTTTACCTCCGGAATATTTTACCCAAGAGGACGCCATCATCATTTAACCATACAGTAAAGCTGCATGCCCTCGGGAAAAATTACGGCTGTAGTTTCCCCTTGCTTTCAGCCGTTCGCAGTACCAGCACAGCAAGGCTGTTTCGGTTAGTGTTACAAGGCCAGATCAGTCAGTCATCCAGACTGTTGCCCCTGCAACTACTGAAAAGGCTGCTGCCCCTCTTCAGGAACCACACGTTTGTCTGGCCTCTCAACAGATACCCCTCCGTTGTGGTTGCACCTACGGTACGGCTATCTGTATCGCTGAGGCACGCAAGCCTCCCCACCAACGGCAAGGTCCATGGTTCATGGGGGGAAGTATGTGGGTTGATATTGTAAAAATGTAGTTTATTTACACTAACCCAAGAAAAACGGTTTTTGAAAACACAACTGACAGTGGATCGATTTTAAAACAGCGTAACAAAAAGAATAAAAAATAAAAAGGATAAAAAAAGTAAGATTTGGGTCGCCCCGAGCGAGATATCGCAGGAAAATTGCGTCATTTCATTGAAGGTGATTGACAGAACATAAAATTCCGCCTGAATTTACAAAACTGAATAATTACAACTGTGTAAAACGAAACGAGAAACAGAGTAAAAGAGAAAAGAAAACAGGGAGAAAATGAAAGACAGACCGAAATGAGGTACATTCGACAAACCGAATGGTTGTTATGAAACGTGATTAAATGATCGCGAGTTGCATTTAGATTACGTGACAAGGCGAATGACCATCTGAATAACCACTCAGTGAAAGAAAATGTGGGAGGTTATGTGAGTGTTCCCCCTACCTATCGCACATCTCAGATGACCCGACAACGCGAAATTTGTCTTCACGACAGAACCGAAATATGAGAACGTTCCCCGGTATTGCTACCATCGTGCTGCAGTCTTACCAAGCACTCGCACAATGATCGTGACAGACTGTTATCACCATGCCTCCACGTTCCATCAGCGGAATTCGGCGAGTCGCAGGACTCCGAACTCAGCGCCAAGTGCGGCGTCAGAAACAGAGCAAGCGTAAAATAACAGTGTGTGAACTGAACGAAATCTGAACCAAGAGAGTCCTTTCGAACTGCCCTTAACTCCCCTCCTTCCACCCCTCACCCTCACCCTAAACGTTGCTGAAGCGCTCTCTCCTCGCCGCTATAGCCAATCATGGGGCGTGGCACGAAGGCCCCTCCAATGACAGAAATATAATAGTAATTCATGTTCCCACCAAGTTTGTAAAATTTAGGCTGGCCAATCCACAGGCTAGTGCTTGCGGAAGGAACCCTGAAACTTGGTTTTGACATGCTACGGAATGTCCCACGCTCGCCGAAAAGTGCGAGTAACAAGTAAATGGAAAATTTGGGCTGTGATTCCGAAGAATGTTTTGAAATATGTTCGCATCTTACAGAATCCGCTTATCAGGCCAGTGGAAATAGTTCCTGTCTAACGGAACGTCCTGCCATAGAGCTGTGTTAATCACAGGCAATATGGGACCCTGTTGGCCTTCCAGCCAGCTGAGCATTGTAAGGGGATTAGTGTTGACCACCACAAAAGGTAGCTTACGTCATCAGCATAGCAGTGGGCACTCAAGGACTTCCCATGACGCCTACGTACACAACCACATCCCGTATTTGTCTCCCTAAAGCAGAGTTAAACTGTGAACAGTATAAAGGTAATGACGGAAGTAATTTCGATAATGAGAAAAAAAGTAAGGAGTCGTTAATCTAAGTAGCTGGTAAATTCATCCTGTGGTCATTGTAGCTGATGTATCGAATGAGATAGAAAATTAAACGAACGTTAAATTATCCAATAATATGGTGAACAAAAGGTAAAATGAGAGATGGCTGGGGACAACGAGAAAAACAAATTTTCCGATTTTCTTGCTGTAAAAAATTCTGTATATTAATTAAGCAAAGGTGCATCATGTCTTGGAGTAAGTTATCAGTAGAGCTTCTCTTTTTTCTTTAAAAAATTAAATACTACTTATTTCGGTTTTGCGCGTTTTCTTCGCTACATAATACTTCACATTCGATTCTGAGAAAACTATTTGGCACACAGAATTGATATTTTTCGTATTTAATAATTTCACATCACAGCTTGGCACAGCTTGACGATGAAGTGTCTGTTTCTCTGATATTTGTCGTAGTTATTGTGATACTTAACTTCTGAGTCTGCTATCGCATAATATGTCAAGAGTTTACAGTGAAAAATATGGCCGCTGGCTACTTTACGTTCGGTTTATTTTAAATGATACATTGTTGCATATTAAACGCAGCTAACACAGCGAAACTGTTTTTAAAACTGAAACGAAAGCCACATCTCCCTATTGTATGGAGAAAATAGAGGCTGAAATATTTTATTTGAGCGTGCTGCCGCCGAGCTTGCTACCTGGGCTGCTCAGTCGTGAACAGTTGGTGGAAATAGATGCGTTATTCTGCCGTCAGCACGCCCGCCGAGTCAGCACAATACATTCATCATCGACAGACAAAAGACATTTTTAATGGAAAGCTCGTATCTTAAAAATCTACGACAAAGCAGTGAAACTAATATTGTATATTTTGAAAGGTATATTCATCGAGAATTTCATCATTTGAAAGAAGAATTGAAATGCTATTCAAACAGTATGCTCGAATGTTACCTAAAACGTTTGACTATATCGTGGACGCTACAAAATCTGTTCTGCAGTTGGATACAACCAATACAGTTCCGCCAACGCTCTTTCTCTTTCAGAATTTCAAAAATGACTTTTTCCACAGTCGTTGTAGAGGTTTGTAAAGCCATGTGGACAACATTGTTATGAGAGCAAATGACACAAACAAAAAGCACAATACTTTTGAACAGATGACAATTCCGCAACTGTCTTCGAAGTACTGATAAGAAACACATTCGCATTAAAAAACAGTAAATCTGGTTCCACGTATTATTGCTACAAATCCTTTTTATCTATTCGATTATCAGCCGACGCTGATGCAAATTATAGGTTTGTTGTGGTGAATGTAGGTTCCTGTGGCAAACAGAACGAAAAAATTGTTCAAATGGCTCTGACCACATTTTAGGGTCTGTGCAAATTCACCAAGCAAAATCTTCGCAGCTGTATACCTTTTCTGCAGTCTCGATTTTGCATTCGATGCATGTACATACACTCATATATACATCTGCTTCGAAGTAACAAGACTTCCCTCATATTCTTCTTCTTCTTCTTCTTTTCGGTTTGGCCATCTGACGACCATGTTCACTCGCATCAGCTTCGTTTCTTCTGGTCTTTCTCTTTTTCTATTCTTTCACTCTCATACTTTGCTATCTTCTTGGCTCTTCTGTCCATGATGATTTTTCTGCAACTTGTCCTGTCGTTGATGTAGTGTTGACAGATTGCCAACACTACGCACATTATTTAAGGGAGGCGGCCATTAAGCAAGCAGGCGGACTTGATGGTCTGAAACAGGATACTTCATAAATGCTATAAAGAAAAGTACGTAGCTGCTGGAATACTTAACTTTAATCCACCATTTGTATACAGCGTTCTTGATGAGACATTTCATACGATAACTATAAAACTATCAATTGCTATGTAAGTCTAATGGCGCCTTGCTAGGTTGTAGCCATGGACTTAGCTGAAGGCTATTGTAACTATCTGCTCGGTTAATGAGCGATGCTTCGTCAGTGTAGTCGCTAGCAATGTCGTCCGTACAACTGGGGCGAGTGCTATTCCGTATCTCGAGACCTGCCTTGTGGTGGCGCTTGGTCTGCGATCACACAGTGGCGACACGCGGGTCCGACATGTACTAATGGACCGCGGCCGATTTAAAGCTACCACCTAGCAAGTGTGGTGTCTGGCGGTGGCACCACATTCCTCCCCCGCAAATCGGCGAACGGTCGTGTGATAAGGCTTCCGCCCGCCGTGGGGAGGACCCCATGTTGACGTATGCGATGAGGTGGGGAGCCTAACAACAGGCGAGGCTGTGCCACACGCACCCGGCCATTCGGTCCGAGGGGAGCTAGGAAACGCCTGAAAACCTAGTCCAGGGTGCACGTCAACATGCCGTGTATGCGCCCGTAAAGAGACAGGAGGGGCCGAAGGGTCGACCTCCATTGCGTCGGGGTATCCGACGCGCGAAGACGCCATGTGGTCCGGAGCGGGCAAGAGTTCCATGGCGGAGGACAGCTGGTCACGGGAAGCGATCGGCGGCGCGTGACCCAGGGAGGCGCTTGGCGGTTGCAGCGAAGCGTCCACAGCGGGCGGCGCCGGCTGGAGGACAGGCGGCGGTGGCGGAGGCAGCAGCGGCGCGTCGCCATGGGGCAAAATGGAAGGCATCGTCGGTAACACCTGGGGATGAGGCGAGCCAGTAGATGGGTCCCCAGGGCGCTGACCGGACGGCACCGTCGCTGAAAGCAGACGCGGAGCGGCAGAACCCGTGCGACGACAGAGGCGCAGCTGATTGAGATGCCGACGCACCTCACCAGAGGCCCCCAAAACCAAATACATCGCGCGGCCGAGGCAGCGAAGAATGCGCCCTGCGAGCCAACGCCGTGAACCTCGAGAATGGCGATAGAATACAACGTCGCCTGGAGCAAAAGCAGGAGTCTGCCGCTGCACAGGAACCTGATGCGGCGGATGCAGCAAAGACATCAAGGTTCGATGAGGACGACCGTGGAGCAACTCAGCCGGCGAGCGACCATCTCGGGGCTGAGAGCGATACGATGACAAAAAGAGCAACAACGCGTCCTCCCGAGAATGCGACTCTTTCAACTTCAACATCTGTGACTTGAAAGTCCGGACCAATCGTTCAGCGGCACCGTTTGACTAAGGCGAAAACGGCGCAGATGTCAGATGTTGAATACCATTGGCCTGGCAGAATGACTGAAATTCTGCGGACATGAATTGTGGGCCATTGTTGGAAACAATAGTCTGCGGAAGACCTTCAATGCAAAAGATAGCAGACAACGCTTGGATGGTGGCAGACGATGTCGTGGAAGACATCCGAACAACAAAAGGAAAATTACTGAAGGCATCTACCAGAACCAACCATCGAGCATTCCAGAATGGACCAGCAAAATCGATGTGCAAGCGTTGCCAAGGGGAAGTGGCCTTTGGCCATGCAAAGACTTTCTGCGGCGGTGCGGATTGTTGTTCGGCACACGCCATGCAAGAAGAACACATATTCGTAATCGCAGCATCGATTCCGAACCAAGTACAGTGCTGATGAGCAAGTTGTTTCGTTCGCACTATACCCCAATGTCCTTGGTGAAGAAGCCGTAAAACAGAGGACTGTAACGAACGTGGGACCACGACTCTGGACTGATCATTATCAGAACGCAACAACAAAACACCACGTCGAAAAATCGGCGAACCAACGGATCCTCGATCCGAGACTTTGACAAAGGCCATTGCGTAGCAACAAAACGCAAAACGGTAGCAAGGACCGGGTCAGCAGCTGTGGCTGTTGCTACATGACGAAAATCAATCGGAAAGGATTCGACCACTTCATCGGTTTCCGCATCAATGAACATGCAAGCAAGTTCTGAAGAATCGAATGCTTTATCCTCAGCAACAGGCAAACGGGACAACGCATCGGCGTTTCTGTGCTTAGCAGTGGACCGATACAAGATATCGTAGCGGTACTGCGAGAGGAAAATAGACCAGCGAATGAATTTCTGCGCTGTACGCGGAGGTACAGGCTTGTTCGGATGAAAAAGCGACGTTAAAGGTTTGTGGTCTGTGATGATGGTAAAGTGACGACCATACAAGAAATCATGGAACTTAGTAACACCAAACACGAGAGCCAAAGCTTCTTTCTCTATCTGCGAGTAATTTCTTTGCGCAGACGAGAGCAATTTTGACGCAAAGGCAATAGGGCGATCATGCAAGCCAACTTTGTGTGCAAGCACAGCACCAATCCCGAAATCCGATGCATCTACCATCAACAAAAGGGGTTTCTGGGGATCGAATGGCGTAAGGCAAGTGTTAGAAAGCAACGCCGATTTCAACTGGCAAAAGGCGCGTTCGCATTCCGTCGTCCAGACGAACGGAACACCCTTATGGCGTAAGCTATGAAGCGGAGCTGAAATGGAAGAGGCATTGCGCACATTCACTCACACATTGTGATTCTAAATCGTGTAATGTTCTTGCGACCTCATCACGCAATGCGTGAGGAACATTGCGCGCTCTGAAAAATTTCGGTTGCGCGTTGACTTTCAGTTCCACATGTGCTTCATAGTTCTGAGCACAACCAAGGCCCGGTGCAAAAATGTCTGCAAATTCTTCACACAGACGAGAAACACTGTCTGAAGGCACAGTCTGATTCACTGATAGGACCTGATTTACAATAGACAAGTTAAACAATTGAAATAAATCTAAACCAAACAAGTTCACTGCAGTAGAAGAACGAAGAACAAAAATGATACAAGTTTTGTTTGTCCCTTGTATGTTGCAAGAAGGCTGCACTGTCCTAACACAGGGATATTCTGTCCTGAATAAGTAGTGAGCTGAACATTTGCAGCACGCAATGGAGGTTTGCCCAGTTGTTTGTACGTGTCGTGATTGAGCAATGAAACTGCAGCTCCGGTATCGAGCTGGAATGGTATGACCTTGCCATTAAAGTCCAAATCTACAAAAAGTTTATTGTCCTGCTGGCGACAAGAGCGACTGTCTCGTGCAATTTGAACTGATACAGGTACAGCATCACTTGCTAATTGACGTGATTTCCGGCGACATCGACGCACACTTTGTGTGGGACGAACACAGTCACTGTTAAAGACAGTGGCACTGGACGAAGTGGAATGAACTACATGAATGTCCATGGGCGAAGGTTCACGAGCCTGAGTGTCCTTGGTTCGATTCCGGCGCGAAGCAAAGGGCCTGAAATGGTTGTGATTGTCTGATCTGAGCTTTTTCTGGCAAACACTTTGAACATGTCCTTTTTTATTACAGAAAAAGCATATAGCGTGGCGTGACGGGCAATTTTCACGCGAATGTCTAGTAGCACACCGCGGGCATGATTTCACTGCATTTGTGTGCTGGCGCTGCACACCTTGTTTAGAGCGTGGCGGCAGCTGCGCGGACGTGTGCGAGGGCAGTTTACCGGACCGTGCAGCGCGCTCGGCGGGCTGGTTAATGTTACACACGGCTGACGAAGTTTCAAATGATTCCTGAGCAAAGTCAAGTGTGTCTTGCCTATCCAATATGTCTATCACTCGTTGAAGGGAGGGATTAACGAGTTTCAAAATTTGCTCCCGTATACGAACATCAGAAACGTTCTGTGCTATTGCATCACGTACCATTGTATCTGAATAAGGGAGTCCACATTCACACTCAAAAGCACAATCCCTTGTAAGGCCTTGCAATGTTGCAACCCACTCCCGATTAGTTTGACCGGCCGTACGTTTTGTACGAAAGAAAGTATACCTTTTTGCAACTACATTAACTGTTTCCTTGAAATAGGCATCTAAAGCAGACAAAATTTCCTCGTAGGACAGAGTTGCTACGTCGCGTCGGGGAAATAATTTCACTATCACACGGTACGTTTGCACCCCTACACACGACAATAAATGAGGCTGCCGCTCGTTATCTTGAATTCTGTAGGCGGCGAGATGAAATCCAAACTGGCGTGACCACTCGGTCCATGATTCTTGAGCTGGGTCATAGGGCCTAAAAGGCGGTGCAACTGCGAGTTGTGGCTGCGGTAGCGGTGAAGCGGCGGCTGCCGCATCGTGTTGCAGTGCACGTTGACCCTGGACGAGCTGTCCAAGGGCATCCAATAACGCCTGCGTCTGCTGATTCTGCAAGCGATAAAATTCGGACAGTACATCGGGAGATTGTGGCGAAGCCATGACACAAGTAAATCAATCAAAGAGAAAGAAGGCGGTTTGTAACGTCGGCGCCATAAATTAGAGCAATACGAACGCGAAATCCTCTTTTAATCCTCGTCGTCATCTGTGGTGTTGACAGATTGCCAACACTACGCACATTATTTAAGGGAGGCGGCCATTAAGCAAGCAGGCGGACTTGATGGTCTGAAACAGGATACTTCATAAATGCTGTAAAGAAAAGTACGTAGCTGCTGGAATACTTAACTTTAATCCACCATTTGTATACAGCGTTCTTGATGAGACATTTCATATGATAACTATCAAACTATCAATTGCTATGTAAGGCTAATGGCGCCTTGCTAGATTGTAGCCATGGACTTAGCTGAAGGCTATTGTAACTATCTGCTCGGCTAATGAGCGATGCTTCGTCAGTGTAGTCGCTAGCAATGTCGTCCGTACAACTGGGGCGAGTGCTATTCCGTATCTCGAGACCTGCCTTGTGGTGGCGCTTGGTCTGCGATCACACAGTGGCGACACGAGGGTCCGACATGTACTAATGGACCGCGGCCGATTTAAAGCTACCACCTAGAAAGTGTGGTGTCTGGCGGTGACACAACACTTGAAACCTGTGAAATTTGAATTTTTTATTTAAAAATCTCCCTGTTGTATATAACTGGTTCCTATATTTCCATTTCTTCCCGATCTCTCTTTGCCTCTTGGTTTCAGCGTACTTCGGTTATCTTGTTCCCCAGAAACCGTATAATTTGATGTGTTAACCTCCCCTGGTCCATTCTCAGAAATGTCTAACTTTGTATACTGTTCTTGGTTCACTCAACTTACAAATTCGCCGTTTTCTGTTCTTCTATATCCCAGTATCCTCATTAGAAGCTTTTGCTTAACCAATTCTAGTATCTTAGTGCTCCTGCTCTTACTAGGTTAAGAGTTTCATTTGCATATAAAGTTTCAGGGCGGGTCATTGTCTGGTAATGTTTCAATGTTGCATTGATCAAAATGTTCTTCGTATTGTAACTATTCATAGTTCGTTTCTATGCTAAACTCAGTTTGTTTATTCGAGCTCCCATTGCTTCCTTTTCTGTCAACACAGTTTCTATCGATTCACCAGGTATTTAAATCTCTCCACTTCCGAATTTTCCCTCCTCCTACTGTCACCCATCTAGGAGCTGCCTTGATGTTTTTCATATACTGCGTCTTCTCGACAGAGATCAGTAGTCCTGCTTTAGTCGCTTATCCCCGGAGTTGAATGGTTTGGTTAACCATCTCTTGTAATGTTTCCGACAATATCACAGTATCACGAATGCTAAACAATCTACTCGTATTCCTTTTTTCTCGCACCCCAGTCGTATTACATCCACTCCTTGAATATCTCGGCCCCACTCCCTGATCACATTATCAAGTACACAGGTAAAGAGCAAAATTAATGTCCGTCTCATTGGTTTTCTGGATTCTCTGTCCAAACTCATCATCTTCTCTAAGGGATGGTTGGGTGCCCTTCCTGTCGCCACACCGTTAGCCCCTGCGACGAAATGTGTGTACCCCAACACCCTCACGCTAGCCAGCACACCAACCCTTGTCCATCTGTTAGCTGGATCCGATCGGTAGCCAGCGCAGTTCCCTCTGCCGGAAGCAGAGACGAAAACCTCGACCTGCGTAATGTGATTCATCCGACGAGGCTACACGTTTCCGCTGATCCACGGTCCAATCTCGATGATCCTCTGCCCACAATTGTGACTGGCGACATCGCTGGGTAAATATGAGACAGTGTAAGGGTCGCTTGCTGTGGTGCCCCATGTTCAATAGAGTGCACTGAACAGGGCGGTCCGAAATATTTGTGCCTGGACCAGCATTGCACTGTCTCGCCACATCTGCCACAGACTGCGACTACCGTGCTTTACAGAACGGGCAATATTCCGATCTCCACTCTCTAAGATGAGGTGTGGACGCCTAAGGCCTTGTTACCAGCTCATAGTTTCACCATCCTTCATCCACTTTCACAAACCCTCACGGCAATAGCACGCAAACAGCCTATTAGCTTCGCCGTTTCCGAGATGCTAGTTTCCAGGTGCCAGGCCATAACGATCCGCCCTTTATCTAATTCGGTTATGTCAATGGATTTCCCAATTTGAATTCGGAACACACATCATCAGTATCAGTGTGAGATGCGACCTCCGTGGACACTGATACGTTTGTATTCATTATACAGTACCATGGAAACAAACAGCCTCTGTATGTAATCTTGAGAAATTTCTTGCCATGCCTGGAACACATGGTCCTTCATTTCAAGAATTCTGCTAACTGGTGGTTAGTATGAACGTGTAAGTTTTCCAACAGCATACCTGTCAAACTCTGTGGATTACAAATTAAGGGGCCGGGAAAAGCAGTCAATGATCCGTACAGTCTTCCAAGAGTTTGTATTATCCTATTGGAATGTGACATTTGGTGCACTGGTCATGAAAAGTATGACATCATTGTTTTCCATTCTTGCCACATACTAATTAGCCCATTTGTCATTTCCAACACCTCTCCACACAATAATTCCAGGAGTTGGAGAGTTATCGGCATCGAGAATATCTGCTACCTGTAGTCTTTCAGCAGGTCGTCTACGGACGCGCTGGTGTCCATCTGACCGCCACAAACGGAAGTGAAAGTCGTGGCTGAACATAATATCACAGGATTCCAGTCAACGTCTCAAGTGACTGTAACTCTACACCATGTAAATTTCTTTTGTCTGTAGTATGGTGTCAATGGTAATGGACGCATGGCATCTCGAGTAATCTCCAGCAATCTGTTCCCGACGAGTTGTGGCGACACTGCTCGTAACTTATGTCGGATTTCAGCTGTTGTCATCCATCTACTCGTCAGTTTCAAGTGAACAATCCTATGATCTTCTCGTGGTATAGTTCTTCTTAACCACGCTGTTGTTCTGAGTCCACGTCGTCACCACTTATCTTGCAGGCATTGTACTATCACCAGCATTCTGTATAATCTGTCGCTACAATACTCTATGTCACTCATGCCATGATTAGAGCTTCCTCGCCGTATGAGACTCCTATGTCACTCATACCAAAGCTTTCCCAGAGTCCCAAATATGCTGGTAAGCTGCACGCGGCTGAGCACAGTGTGTTACGCTCTCCACCTGAAAAATTCCCGTAACGTTAAAACACCCGGTGTTCATCACGTCCTCATTCCAGTGTTCATCTCTAAGAACGGCTTTATTCTGTATTGAAAATACTGAGAATGAGCTCGCAGGAGAATGAAATTTTAATCAAAATAGCCTGCAGGAATGGAAATATTGGAGTATATATTTGGTAGTGTTTGGTCAAGTTATTCATAATGTAGTATTTTCCATTTCTTTGTGTGTGTTTTACCAGCAGAAAGGAAGGCAGATTAGGGTTTAACATCGTCGACAAGGAGACTATTAGAGATGAAGCACAAGCCGGAACTGGGGAAGGATGGGAAAGAAAATAGGCTGTACTCTTCATATTCCACCATACCGGCGTTCGCATTAAGAGATTTTAAAAATTTCGGTAAACCCGAACCTGCTCTGCCAGACAAGGATTTGAATCGTTGCCATCCCTCATGCGAGTCCAGTGTCTTACCATTGCGCCAACTCGCTAGGTAGTGCCTTTCGAAGATTTCTTTGTGCCTAAAGTTCCGTTTGTTGAAATTGAAGCAGAATCATTCACATTACACTTGAACAACAGAACCACTTTCAACGGAAAGAGAAAGATTTCTTTCGTGGAGTTGGCGTCCCGCTGAAGCAAATGTACTGCACTAGCGGTATCTAATGCAAGTTGCACCATCTTGTAAGTATTCTGAAAAGGTTTACGACGTACTGTATCTAAAGATGTGTTAAGTATGTGTATGGAACACGGAGTTTTACATACGTGGCATCTGCTCTTTCTTCCACAGTCACTGCGCAATGAGTCGCTGCGCAATGATTGGCCACGTCACATGCGCCACACTGTTTACGCTACGGAGGCTCGCCACGTGCATTTCCTCGCTTCCGAAATAGAGCCACAGCTGACGGCGGTGCTTTCTTAGATTCTTGGATCGCTACGTTTGTGGAATTCAATTTTCTTCTTTTTACCATCGTTTCACCATTAGCGGCATGTACACAATTTCTTTCGTACTCTTTGGCATGTTAGCTTGGATCCCTATCCCAACGTGACATAAAAGGTGTATCATAATTAACAGCGAAAAATGAAAGGGCTCAAAATATATGACAATAGAAGCAAAAACGCTCTAATAATAAACTCGGGCTCGTAAGCGAGCCGTTTCCGAGGTAATTCCGAACGTGTGGTCACTTTAGTATGAAATATTGTCCGAGTTAGTATAAATTTTTTGAAATGTAAACTTGTCGATGTCTAATTGGGCTCAAATATGGTTCAAATGGCTCTGAGCACTATGGGACTCAACTTCTGAGGTCATCAGTCCCCTAGAACTTAGAACTACTTAAACCTAACTAACCTAAAGACATCACACACATCCATGCCCGAGGCAGTATTCGAACCTGCGACCGTAGCGGTCGCGCAGTTCCAGACTGTAGCGACTAGAACCGCTCGCCCACTCCGACCGGCTGGGCTCATATGTCACCCATATGGAATAACTTATCAAGAAATACACTGAGATGACAAATTAATGGGATAGCGACATGGACATATACAGATGGCGGTAGTACCGCGTACACAAGGTATAAAAGGGCAGCGTATTGACAAAGCTATCATTTGTACTCAGTTGATTCGAGTCAGAAGGTTTCCGATGTGATTATGGCCGCACGAAGGGAATTAACAGACTTTGAACATGGAATTGTAGTTGGATCTAGACGCATGTGGCATTCCATTTCGGAAACTGTGAGGGAATTCAGTACTCCGAAATCCACAGCGTCAAGAGCGTTCCGAGAAAACCCATTTCATGCTTTATCTCTCACCAGAGACAGCACATGGCCGACGGTCTTCACTTAACGATCGAGAGCAGCGGCGTTTTTTGTGGAGTAAATCAGTGTGGGCCGTCCGACAAAATTATCCATTATAACAGTGCGGTGAAATCTGACGTTAATGGGCTTTGGAAGCAGACGACGGACGCGAGGGTCTTTGTTAACAGCACGACATCGCGTGCAGTGCCTCTCCTGACGTCGTGACCGTATCGGTTCAAATTTAGACTGCTGGGAAACCGTGGCCTTATCAGCTGAGTCCTGATTTCAGAGACGGAGCGAGATGGCGCAGTGGCTACCTCACTGGACTCTCATTCGGGAGGACGACGGTTCAATACCACGTCCGGCCATCCTGATTTAGGTTTTCAGTGATTTCCCTAAATCGCTCCACGAAAATGCCGGGATGGTTCCTTTGAAAGGACACGGCCGAATTACTTCCCCATCCTTATCTAATCCGATGAGACTGATGACCTCGCTATCTGGTCTCCTTCCCCAAACAACCCAGCCCCCCCTGTTTACAGTCGGTGGTAGCTGATGGTAGGGTTCGAGTGTGGCACAGACTCCACGTACCCGTGGACCCAGGCCGTCAAAAAAGCGATGTACAAGCTGATGGTGACTTCATAATAACGTGGGCTGTGTTTACGCAGAATGGACTGGGTCCTCTAATCCATCTGAACCGATCATTGTCTGGAAATGGTTATGTTCGGCTAGTTGGAGACTATTTGCAGCCATTCATGGACTTCATGTTCCAAAACAACCATGGATTCTTTATGGATGACAATGCACCATGTCACTGGTCCACAGTTGTTCGCAATTGGTTTGAAGAACATTCTGGACAGTTTGAGCGAGTGGTTTGACGATCCAGATCGACCGACATTTATCGCATCGAACATTCATGGGTATCGGCACATTTTTCTGCTGAGGTCAGTTAATACACAAATTCCTTCATCAGCAACACTTTCGCAATTGTAGAGGCTGTAGAGGCAGCATGGCTCAGTACTTGTGCAGTGGACTTCCAACGACTTGTCGAGTCCATGCCACGCCGAGGTGCTGCCGGGCACAGGGAGTTCGGACACGATATTAGAAGGTATTCCATGACTTCCGTGACCTTAATGTACAGTACTGTTTACAGTTCACCTGTTAAAGTTGAAACGTCCCCTTAGAAAAATTATACAAGACTGTGCTTAACCTGACACACAATATTTTGTTAGCGCAACGCAATCTGACTTTCAATATTCCCTACAAAAGAATGGCCCTGACTAACACTAAACCATACCTTTCACAAATCACTTACCTCACAAAAATCTTCGCTGCTCAAGCTACTGCAATACAGCGAGCGCCACTACTGCCAGCTAAATAAAAGATTCAAACTACGGAAGGCACTAACTACTGATAGGGATAGTTAGCAAATGAAAGATATTAATAGAGAACAAACAATGTATTTACCTTGATATCATCATATATAAATATAGCAGTTCATGACAAATTTCAAAACTCCGCCATCTCTCTCCCCACATCCACCACTGCTGGCGGCTCACCTCCAACTGCGCAACGCTACGCGCTGTTCACATCCAGCTGCCGCTGCCCAACACTACAATGGCGAGTATTACAACAATGCAAAGCAGCCACAGACTGCACACAGCACAGCCAGTGATTTTCATACAGAGGTGGCGTTACCAATAAAAAAACCTAAACAGCCTACTTACAAAGTGTGTATTCGACGTCTCTTGCTCGATTTTGGATGAACTGTGAGGGAATTGTTCACGTAAGGGGAAATCCTAAAATTTACGGAATAGTTGGGAGTATCGAACACTGGTTTTCGCCAAATGTTGGTGTGTAAAGTGTCAGTTCATTACCATATAGTACCCATACGCGATACAAAGAAATTGGACCATACGACATCTTTCAAACACTCCCGGATTATCTCGCAAATCTAGAGTAGGCTGTGCAACCGCTGCTCCAGTTCCTCCAATGTATTCACATACAAGGGGACCCCAGACAGAAATATGCAGAGCACTAGGGTAAAGTGATGTTGGACGCAAAGGAACTGGCCCTGCACCATTTATCCATTACGAACAACACTGGCGCATTAGATGACGTCTTTAATCAGCATAAAAATGTGACCGGTGCCCCGTCATGCTCATACCACAGTTAGATGGAGACCTAACCGAAAAATTTACATTCCAAAAAACATTTGTACAAACTAAGACAATATTTAATACTGAAGTGAAAGGCAGCTTGCAGCGACACATTCGTAAATATCCCCAAATCACTCTTTTGCAGATGCATGTTTATTTGAACGGGTTTGCTTCTATTATCGCGTATTTTCACCCGTGTCAGCATTCGCTATTTATTACGACATACCCTGTGTACAGTATTGTTCACATGAGGGGAAATCCTAAAATTTCCGGAGTAGTTGGGGATATCGAACTCTGCTTTTCGCCAAATGATAGTGTGTAAAGTGTCAGTTCATTACCATATAGTACCCATTTGCGATACAAAGAAATTGGACCATACACGTATTTTAAACAGTGAACAGATATTTATTTTATCGGCATCTGAAAGTACGCACAAAGAGGGAAGCAACGAAATTTAAAACACGGATGTCATGATTTGGCAATTTGCATAAATGATTAATTCTGGTGGACTAGCAGCACGAAGCAGTTAATGATTAATCCTACCTGTAGGAGGCAACAAGCGCCATATCTTCCTACTTCCTAGCGGCGAGGCGCTGTGCTAACGGAGCAGGGAGCATTGATATGTGATACGGTTCAGTGACAAAGCTTCAAACGAGTGAAAATCGGCACACCTTATTCAGATGCAGCAGCATATCAAGACTGAAAATCAGAAAGGAAACGTTGACGTTGATGGAGTCGAGCTTTAGGGTTGTGTAGGATATGTGGATGAGTTCAGTGTGTGCGAGGAAGGGCGGTAATTTGATGAGTTGGTAGGGGATATTTGTAGGTGAGGGTATATGAATGCGGAAAGCAAGGCATAGTGCATATCATTTAGGATTTACAAGGAATTACAGAACCTTGTAGGAGTGGTTATTGTACGTGCTCAGTATAGTGGAGGGTTGCAACTCCTATGTTTGGGCGGTTATTAACTGCAATAGGTTTTATTACTGTAGCCATTCCATTTTATGTTTAGTGGGCAAGGATTTCATGTTATTTCAAAGTAATTGGATAGGACAGTCGCAAATGGTTTTACAAAGATTTATCTAGAATAGCGTGTGGTTATACCAGGGACTGAATTGGTTAAGGTGGAGCTAGAGAGACCGTTGGAATTTATGGAAAGAGTGTTGGAACTTATGGAGTGTAGAAGAGAGAAAGAGGAAATCCTGGAGATAGATAGGACGACGGAGTTTAGGAATATGAGAAATACAAGAATCGAGAAAAGACAGGGCCTTGGGGTAACCAGCAGCTGGATGGAAAATCTGGGAATTATTAATTTTAGGGGTCAGACTGGATAGGAAGGATATAATAAGACAGATGTAGTTAACGGGAAAGACATATATCTTGAGTCTGTAGAGTATGGAATTTCACACACAGTCATAGGCGCTACAGAGGTCAAGGGACACAAAGGCAATAGAGTTTCGATTATTAAGCTACTTGAATGAAATATAGCTCAAGTTCAGGAGTTAGTCACCATAACATATTTTGGAACTGAACCTACATGGTTAATCGAGAAGAGTTGGTGCCGGTTTTAGTATTTGTAAATTTGTTAGAGAGGCGAAATCCGAAGCTCTTGCTAAACACTGAAGAAAGGTTGATGGAGTGGTGCGAGGAGGGTTCACTCGGGAGTTTAGGTTGGCTTACGGAAAGGTAAGATGCCGCACGGGGTAGCCGCGTGGTCTTGGTGCGCCTTGCCCCGATTCGCGCGGCTCCCCCCGTCGGAGGTTCGAGTCCTTCCTCGGGCATGGGTGTGTGTGTTGTCCTTTGTGTAAGTTAGTTTAAGATAGATTAAGTAGTGTATAAGCCTAGGGACCGATGACCTCAGCAGTTTGGTCCCATAGGAACTTACAACAAATTTCCATTTCCAAAGGTAAGATTTTATGAAATGTTAGCAATTACACAAGGACGAAGCCAATGCTAATCGAGTCGAGTGATGCACAGACCCTTAAAAAGGTGCAATATATAAGTGGATGAAGACCAGCGAGAGTAGGCCAGCACACGAGCGCAACCTTATACACAGTGGTGATCCATGGTTTAGCCCACATCTCCGTTGGTGGCGACGCTTGCGATGAATGCACGAGGCAACTGCTGATTTTGCCGCTAGAAACTGATTACAAGGATCCTCATCATACGGTCTGTATAAATCAACAGTGCCTCTGCTAGGAACACGGGATCACTCTCTCCTTCCATAGATCGTAGGGACGGTAATGGTACGGCTCTGATGTGGCTGTAATTCGAGGAAACCGCGGACAGTGTGTCGTAGAATATTGCTTCTGGGTTGTCCAAACACTGGAACGATATCGTTTGATTCTCGGACGACGAATGTGACAGCGTAGGGGAAGGTCGACATCCTTCGGCTTTTGTCGACTGCAGTCCCTGGTAGCAAAGAAATGAAAAATCAGTTGTCACTAAAATATTCAGAAGGGAACGATAAACACCGTAACTTATGTATTCAAAACATCACATTCGTAAGCAGAACTATATAGTAATTGATGTATAATAACATATTACGTACGTAAAATGTTTACAGAATCACCTCTTCGTGTTACCCACAAAATATTATCCACTGGAGGTAATGCTTTTGTCCCAATGTTTAACCCTTCGAGGCAATTTTTAAAAAATAACTCAGTGTTTTGCAGTGTACACTCCCCAGCTATTTTTCCTTTCTCTGTTCGCCTACTTAGCTGAGCGGTAACGTGTTTGTCTCCCATGCAGCGGGCCCGGGTTCGATTTCGGGCCGCATTGGAGATTTTTCTCCGTTTGTGGACTGCGTGCGGTGGTGTTCTCATCACCATCTCATCGTCACCGACACGCAAATCGCCCAATGTGTCGTCACCTGAAATAAGACTCGTAACTCGGCGGCCGAACTTCCCCGGAGGGAGCCTCCCGACCATCACTGCCCCTCCGTCATTTAATTTTTTTTTGTTGCTTTTGGTATTGTTTCATCTCTTCTTTCTGTTGAAAAAGGTTTCGTTTTAGGAAACTTGAATGTTTTGGTTGTTATTATCCAGAGGATAACCTTTGCAACCTTTGCCCCACAAACTTTTCAGCTCCTATCATATTTTCGGAGTTATTCTTGATGGAAACAGTTAGCGACTCCTCCTGTACAAATTATTATTGTTGCGGAGGTTGTATGTGTTGTTCCTGGTCAGATGTAAGAGAGTGTCTTAAGCCCTAATTTGGTCAGGCAAACCAAGCGATAAAAAAATAAATAAATAAACGGTTGAATACACCGCCTGCAACTAGCTATTAGCAACTGTCGTTGATAATCACCATAACAACAAAACAGGAGTAGAAATCAAAATAAACAGGAAAAGACTCACACACAGACATCACTATCAGAGCTAAGCGGAAACAAATGTAATTTATTGGTATCAGTTAATCCTAGCCAAATCCGTCACTTTTACTCAAAACAACCTCCAGCTAGCTGCTAGCTCCACGCTCTGCTCTGAGGTCTCTGTTTGGAGAACCGTACCAAGCTCACTAATACGGAACACTCACCGAGAAAAACAAGAATGTGTCTAAGCAGAATTCGACGCCCACGAATGAGAACGCACTTCGAATGATTTGTAGGCTTTCCTTAGCGGAAAAGTAATCTCGTTGATCGTGAAGAATCACCAACAGACTTCCGAAATCTTCACCTTCTTCCTTGTCTATTCTAGTTCTTCACGGGGTTGGCATTGTTACATGAGTTGTGGCAATATTAGTGATAGTAGGTGGCCGGATGCCCTTCATGACTTCTCGACGGTGAACTACGTACCGCGTTTGTCTGCGTCTAGAGTAAAACTCATGTTCAAATATGAGAAAGTTTTCTGAATGTTTGCGTATCATGTACCTCAGGTGGGACGCGGGCACCAGCCCGGTATTTGGACGTTGGAAAACATCTAAAAACCACGTCCACCATCAGCTAGGCAAATGCGATACAGGGCATGTTCGCCTCCCCGAATCCCGGAGGAGCTACGTCAAAACGTTCAGATATTCGGACGAGATCCAGACTTCCAAAACTATTCGTGCACTCCCCACCGCTCCACAAAATAATTTATCGTTCAGGCGTTCTAGCCAATCCGAATCAGGAGAAAAATGTAAACTTTTAGTGTCTTCTGAAATTTTCCCGGCGTATTTCTTCTTCCGGTAATTTTCGGGTTTGCAGCCGGATCCCATCAACATTCTGCCACGATATTTCTGCCCAGAGACGACCGACCATCTTCAGGTGATTAGACGAACTACTGAAGAGACCTGATGCGCTCATGGTATTTATAGCGAATTCTACGCATGTGACCGCATAGTTTTAATAATTTTTAGTAACTGGATTCCAATGTTTATCAGCTGAAAGCCGTTATCACGATTACCAGCAAGACGTATTTCCACGGCTTCTTTAATTGCAGAGTCCCAGAAGCTGGAAACCGGTGCTAAAATTTTTGTGTTATTGTATTCAACTGAATGTCCCATGCAAACTCAATGTACTGCCACTTCTGATTTAAAGGTTGCCGCAGACGGGTGTGTCTTTCGTGTTCTACACGATGCGACGATGTCACTGCTTGCGAAAGGTTTAAATTTTGCTTCTACACTTTCTTCACCTCCTTTAATGGTTTTCATCAGTTCTATTGAGGAGGCTATTAGACCTCTTTCCGCAGATTCTGCAGACGAAGTTCGCCGGGAATCGTGTCGTACCCTGCTGAAATGTGCGCCGCAACGGAGTAACATCTCTCCAGCGGAAAGAGCTGTTCTTCGCAACCTCCGTGAAGATATTGGTACGGTCGTACTCCCTGCTGATAAGGGTACTGCTACAGTGCTTTTGACAAGGGAAGCCTACAACGAGAAGATATATAGTTAACTAACTGATTCTATGTACCGCAAACTCGGTAAGGACCCGGCTGCAAACCCGAAAATTACTGTAAAAATGTAAACTTTTTCGTTAGTTATTTCCTGCTCTCGTTAATGGAGCTTCTGTGAGCTGCTGCTTCCTGGCAGGACTTCAAGAATATTTTCTGCAACATGTGTCGGAAAGTAACGGGCTTCATGGAGAATTTACTCGCCCTTAAGTCAGCCTAGTCTCCTCCGACCGTTGCCCATTTAGGAAGATTACGGAAATAACGGCCCATCACTTTGAGGTCGAACAAAAGCTCTTTTGCCCCCACAGCTGAAAACTGGCTGATGTGACTACAATAGCGAACAGGGCCAGCACATGTGGATGCCCAGGAAATGATATCTTACAACGTGTAGCTACGGGTATTATATAGAAACTCAGCAATAATCACGCCACTCAAAGACTGCAACAGCACCATATCCGAAGGAGTCAAAGCAGATAAGAACCACTGTGCAAATAGTATAGATTAGTTTCTTCTTTTCTATCAAGACGAATGGTCACTATCATTACCTTGAAGTGTAAAATGATTGTGTCTCCAACTGCGGAAAAATCTGTCTGTATTACGGCACTCAGAGGATAACAAGCTCACAGTCACACAGAATTGAATATGAGGCCATAATATGACAGAGGTTTTTTGTTGCTGGGTGGGGTCGCTTCAGAGATAGAAGGTCAACTTTGATTTTTAAATGGGATACTATAGTCTGGTACTTATTTTCTGATAGCGGCTATGGAGACGAATCCAATGATGTGTGACAGCAAGGTCTTTGAAGGTCAACGAAGGTCACAAAGGTCGCGTGAACGTCCATTTACAGAAGGTGTTCGAAGTGATGACCATTGGTATCAATGCAGTCCTGCAATTTTCGTATCACGGATTGAGTGGTATTCCTTATCACATCGGCGCTTATCGAAGCACATGCTCTGACAGTTCTCTCTCGCATTTCTTCAGGTGTAGTTGGAACGTCTTTATAAACAATGTCTTTTACGAATCCTCACAAGAAAAAATCCAGAGGCGTCAAGTCTGGCGATCGAGCCGGCCACGACATCTCAACCACGTCCAGTCCAACGAATTGGGAATTGTCTCTGCAACTCATTTCTAGCCATCAGCGAAAAATATGTCGGACACCCATCGTGTTGGTACCACATTCTGTTCCTTGTTCCTAAAGGTATTTCTTCCAATAACAGACGTAATGTTTCTTGCAGGATTGTGGTGTACTTCCTACCATTAAAGCCAGCCGGTGTGGGCGAGCGGTTCTAGGCGCTTCAGTCTGGAACCGCACGACCGCTACGGACGCAGGTTTGAATCCTGCCTCGGGCATGGATGTGTGTGATGTGCTAAGGTTAGTTAGATTTAAGTCGTTCTAAGTTCTAGGGGACTGATGACCTCACATGTTAAGTCCCATAGTGCACAGAGCCATTTGAACCATTTTGAACCTACCATTAAGATTTCCTTCGATGAAATAGGGGACTATAATTCTGTCCTCCAGAATCCCACACCATACATTCACCGTCCACGGCTTTTGGTGTGCAACTTGCGGCCGCCAACATGGATTTTCAGTTGCCCAATAATGCATGTTATGCAAATTAACATTTCCATGGTTCGTGAATGTAGCCCCGTCAGTAAATAAAATCAAATTAATAAATGTGTCATCCCTCTGAATCTGAAGCTGAGCCCATCGGCAAAGTTCAGTGCGACGCATACAGTCCGTAACAGTTAATTCTTGGTGGAGACTGGTATAGTAAGGATGAAATTTGTGGCGATGCAGAACATGAACAACACTGTTCTGGCTCATGCTAGATTCCGTTGCGATTTGACGCGAATTAACTCAAGGATCTCGAACCTAAGTGGCAAGAGTATCAAGTTCCGTTTCCTACTTAGTAACTTTACTTTGCCGGATATGTTTCCCATGCGTTAAAAATTCAGTTGTTATCAATTTATCATACACGTATTTAAATATACGACGTGTAGGGTGAGTACGTTGAGGGTATCTTTCAGCGTATAAGTCTCTAGCTCTCACTCAATTTCGTTGGCATTCTCCGTAAATGAGAAGCATATCGACGTGTTCTCCGAGGAATAAATCATTCAAATGGTTCAAATGGCTCTAAGCACTATGGAGCTTAACATCTGAGGTCATCAGTCCCCTATACGTAAAACTAATTAACCCTAACTAATCTAAGGACGTCACACACATCCATGCCCAAGGCAGAATTCGAACCTGCGACCGTAGCAGCAGCGCGGTTCCGGACTGAAGAGCCTAGAACCGCTCGGTCACAGCGGTCGTCTAATACATCATTCACATTTGCTTGATTCGACGGTACTATTCTTACCGTTCCTATTAGTGTTGCATTGCGAAACCATCGAATGATGTTTACACATCAATGGCACGTTAGATGGATACGCCGTATTCGGCGAATATTTACTATTTGCACGATATACGAGGGAGATTGTCAGAGCATGTGCTTCGATAAGTGCCGATGTGATAAGCAATACCACTCAATCCATGACAAGAAGATTACAGCACTGCATTGATACCAATGATCATCACTTCGAACACCTTCTGTAAATGGATGTTCATGTCAAATTTTTGACCTTCGTTGATCTTCAAAAACCTTACTGTTACACGTAACTGTATTCGTCTCGATCAGAAAATAAGTACCAAACTAATGCATCCCATTTAAAAAAAAAACAAGTTGACCTTCATATCTCTGACGCGACCTCACCTAGCAAGAAAAAACCAACGTCATATTATGGTCCCCGTTGTCCCATGCAGCGTTTGTCCCACATAATTTTCAGCTAATACCATACTTTCGGAGTTATTCTAGGTGGCAATAGTTAGTGACGCAACCTGTAGAACTCTGAAGGCAAGGGATGGGAAAAGTGGTGGGAAAGGGAAGGTTGACGACAGTGAACTGCAGAAGAGGTAGTTATTGAGATAGAAGGTGGCCCATTAGCTGTTTTTTGAAGTTTGAAAGGGTTTTTAACTCTTTAATATTTTGAGGACGTTTGCTCCAAAGTCGGCTTCTTGACACAGAAAATGGTTTAGAGAAAATGGAAGAGTTGTGTGGTGGTACAGAGAGTTTTTACTGTGTTGAGAACGAATATTTCTGCTGCTTTGTTGAGATAGTAAGATAAATAGGAAGGAGAGCAATGAATGAGGAGACGATACAGCAAAAGCAGGGTATGATAATCTCTGGCTTATTGGCACGTAGCCATGATTATTGTTCAAATGGCTCTGAGCACTATGGGACTTAACTTCTGTGGTCATCAGTCCCCTAGAACTTAGAACTACTTAAACCTAACTAACCTAAGGACATCACACACATCCATGCCCGAGGCAGGATTCGAACCTGCGACCGTAGCAGTCCCGCGGTTCCGGACTGCGCGCCTAGAACCACTAGACCACCGCGGCCGGCCATGATTATTGTTCATAGGCAGGAGTGATACTGGCGAAATAGCGTACATCACAAATGTATCGCACACAAGCATTCATCGTCAGTTCCAACCGACATGAGTTCTCATACGAAAGTCCTAGGAGAACAGTATCACTATTCATTCTAGTGGTTGATCTTGGAATCTTTCCTGAAAGTAGTTAGACAGCTACAGAATGATGGCGGTTACCTCTAAAACAACCGGTTTTCGGTTATGTCGGTTTTTTTCCACGCCAGTTTCACCTGACTGTTAAAACCGCTCAAAATAATCGGTTTTTTAAAAACCGATTTTCAGGTTTTTATTCCTATTATTTCCTGGAATAAACGTAGAAATTGAACAAAGATTGAAAAACAAAGATTGTGTTCTATTAATAACACGTTGTTAATTTCTAATTTATTACTGTTACCATAATTTTGGTTCCGTTTTATTATTTCATAGAAATGGAAGACAAATCTTGAATCGTTCAAAGCAAATGAAGCACTGTACTCCATTGCTACGCCACTTCGTAAAAATATTTCCATACTGGGGTTGGTGCCATTCTGCAGTATACACGTACCTTAAGCAACGACGCGCTGCAACAGGGACATTATTGTCTCAGAAATGCTGTACGCATTCTTATGCCGTGTATTTGTTGCTCTTTCCTGTCGGCATTGTTATTAAAATAGCACTGATCGCTTTTACCATTTCCTATAATAACGTAATATTTCAAACCAGTCTCAATTTTACGGATAAAAATTATTCCTGTTTAAAAAAAAAAAAAGAAAGATTTAGTTATGAACGAAAAATTGTAGCAATCCTATGGCTAATTGATATTTCGAATTTTTTACTTTGTTATTAATAAAAAATATAGAACATCTGCTATAACCGTGACAAACAAATACAGAAAACTGTCGGTTATTTAGAACTAAAATACCGCTATCGGTTTTAACCGGTCAGTTTCTCCCATCCCTACTACAGGGCTCTTAATTATTTACTTTCGAGTTGTGAAATTTACCCCTGTATCGCTGATCAAAGCGAGGCTGGGGTCTGATTTTACATGTATAGCAGTGTAAGGAATTAATCCGGGTCCGCCAACAAACGTTTCCAATTAAATCTGTAGAGCAGTACGTCGCGTAATTTGCCTCGCGTGCTGCATATCACAAAGGTATGTGTTCTGCCCGCCGCACCGACGCGAGTGTGATTTTACGCGAGGCTACGGAATGTCCGAAGAACGGACGAAAGCAACGGTTCAACGTCTCCTAGCATCTAATGATATTTCAGAGAAGCAATGTTATAGCGTTGTTCAGTCAGGTCTATATCATCATAAACGCCAGACACGTGAAACTGCCTTTACGAAAACAAGCAATCCAACTTAATATTTCCGCAGGGATTATAGCCGGCAAGTGCTTGAAATCTGCGTGTTGTAATAGATTTAGAGAAAGTTTTCGGACAATGTTGACTAGAATACAGTTTCTGAAATGAAGAGGTTAGTAGAGGTAAAATACAGTCAGCGAAGAGTTACCTGCAACTTTTACGGAAACCGGACAGCAGTTGTAAGGACGGATGCGTATGGAAGGGAAGCAATAGTTGAGAAGGAAGGGAGACATGGTGGTTTTGGGGTAGCGGTGACGGAAATCGGAGAGAAATTATGAAAGGAAATTAAAGTACACACAGAAGTAATAAAAATTTTGTGTTACCTTCCATTCGGCCCGCAGCATAGAACACGTCAGTATAATACATAATGAAAATGAATGCTCCAAGACAAGCTGCAGTAAGGGAACATATTTTTAATACGTTACACGACAGGCCTGTTTCGGCTTATTGCCATTATCAAGTGACGTGTAGTTGTAAGTGACGAACATACTGCATCTATAGCAAATTTTTTCTGTCATGTCTTGGTAAGTGTAATAAATATGCATTTTTGTCAGATATCTTGACAGTTCAATTTTGATAGTGCTTTACTGCGATGCTATCTGTTTACAAAGTATGTAAGTTGTGTAGACTTTGTAAACATATAACATCGCAGCAAATAAGTCAAAATTGAACTGTTAAAATATCTCACAAAAACGTATATTTTGACGTTTCGTAACTACAAAAAGTGTTATATTTACCAAGACACAACAAAAAAAGATTTACTATAGATGCAGTATGGTCGTCTCTTCCAACTAGACATCACTTGATAATGGCAATAAGCCGAAACAGGCCTGTCGTGTAAAATATTAAAAATATTTTGCCTAGTTTTGAAGCATTCATTTTGAAAAATTTTGTGGTTTGCTAATGGGATTGTAACCCTGTCGGAGACGGCAGTGGACTTCCAAGAAGAGTTGAACGAGATGGATACGTTGTCTCTTAGGAAGAGGTTATAAAATGAATAGGGTATCAACAGTAGTAAAACGTGAGTAATGGATTGTAATCGAATTAAAGCAGGCGATGCTGAGGGAATAAGGTTAGGAAATGAAACACTGAAAATAACCATTGAGGTTGTCTGTTTGGGCAGCAAAATAACTTACGATGGCCGAAGTAGAAAGGATATAAAATGCAGGCTCAAAATGGTTCAAATGGCTCTGAGCACTATGGGACTTAACAGCTGTGGTCATCAGTCCCCTAGAACTTAGAACTACTTAAACCTAACTAACCTAAGGACATCACACACATCCATGCCCGAGGCAGGAGTCGAACCTGCGACCGTAGCAGTCGCGCGGTTTCGGACTGCGCGCCTAGATCCGCGAGACCACCGCGGCCGGCAAAATGCAGACAAGCAATAGTATCAAAAGCATTTCTGTAGAAGAGAGCCAGCCGGGGTGGCCAAGCGGTACTAGGCGTTACAGTCTGGAACCGCGCGACCGCTACAGTCGCGGGTTCGAATCCTGCTTCGGGCATGGATGTGTGTGATGTCATTAGGTTAGTTAGGTTTAAGTAGTTCTAAGTTCTAGGGGACTGATGACCTCAGAAGTTAAGTCCCATAGTGCTCAGAGCCATTTCTGTAGAAGAGAAATTTGTAAACATCAAACATAAATGTGTTCGGAAGTAATTTTAAAAAGTATTTTTATGCGGTATAGCCTTGCATGGAAGTGAAACGTGAACAAGAAGCAGTTCAGGCAAGAAAAGAATAGAAGCTTTTGAAAGCTTTTGAAATGCGGTGCTACAGAAGAATTTTGTAAGTTAGATAGGTAGATTGACTATCTAATGAGGATGCACCGAACCGAATTGCCGAAAAAAAGAAATTTGTAAAACAACTTGATTAAAAAAAGGAATTCGTTGATAGGTCCCGGCCTCAGGCTTCAAGAAATCGTAGTTTGGTAATGGAAGGAAAAGTTTGGAAATTTGTGGTAAGTTCCTATGGAACTGCTGAGATCATCGGTCCCTAGACTTACACACTGCTTAATCTGTCTTAAACTAACTTACGCTAAGGACAGCACACGCACCCACGCCCGAGGGAGGACTCGAATCTCCGACGAGTGGAACCGCGGTAATGGAAGGAAGTGTGTGTGTGGGCGGGGAGCCGGCGCGGGTGGCCGAGCGGTTCTAGGCGCTACAGTCTGGAACCGCGCGACCGCTACTGTCGCAGGTTCGAATCCTGCCTCGGGCATGGATGTGTGTGATGTCCTTAGGTTACTTAGGTTTAAGTAGTTCTAAGTTCTAGGGGACTGATGACCTCAGAAGTTAAGTCCCATAGTGCTCAGAGCCATTTGAACCTTTTTTTTTTGTGGGCGGGGAGGCTAAAAACTATAGAGGGAGAGATACAGTAAGCAGGTTCAGATATATGTAGGTTGAAATAATTAACAGGTTATATTAACATGTAAGCATCATCATACCAGTCTTCGGAGTGAAGACCAACCCGCAACTACGACAACAACAGTAGATATATCGAGCAGTAAAAGCCGTCACTATCGCTGCTCCAACCGCAGGAATGAATTTCTCGCTGTTTTTATATCCTTTCTTCTATTGTAGGTGATTCTATTTCTTTTGATAGCAAGGAAAATTATGTAGTCGGTGGTAGATTGTGAGGCTTGAAAGGTACTGATTTACCATCTAAAGTTATTTTGTTCATGACACAGGTGCTGCAAACTGATGTGGGGTTGAGAATTTTATTTTTCTGACGTCTGCTGATGCAGGCAAAAGAAGTGTGGAAGTGTTTACGATACGGTGTGTTATGCTCTCATGCTGAGAGGTGAGTAATTGTGACAGACGGTATTCTAGGACAGCGTGCATCACTCGCAGAGTTTTGAAATACAAGTTTCTTAAGATGTGACACTCCAACCTCGCCTACAGTTCCCATTCCTGTATCTTTCTGTTGTCTTCAGAAAATAGCGGCAGGAGCTACTCGAGTGTTTCGCAGCCAGATCGTCTGCAGAGCTATTCGCATCGCGACTTCGGCGCTGCCGCAACGGTTGCCGGGAGGGACGCTGGCCAGCGTCCAACAGTCCTGCAACCTTGCCGGCCGGTCGAGTGCTTTCAGGCGTACTGCCCAGACGTATGGTCGACGCGGGCTTCTGTCTTCCCATTATCCTCTCATGAATATATTAGTTCGCTAGAAAGGCGCAAATCTATTAACTGTACCAAAATAATTCTCACTACAACTGTGTCGTGATCAGTCTGTTGTGCTTCATGTTTCTCCTTCATCACCAAGCAGTACGTGATATTACTGTTTCAAATTTCCGTTATTCAGAACAGCTATAACTGGTAGTGAGACGTTATTATTACAAGATAATGAAACAACCGGTGAATATGGATTTTTTGAAGTTCCTGGACTGAAAGCAGATGCAAAACTTTCTTGCAGGTATCACATCAACGATCACATGCCGAATATGTATGATGCTCTCTTCGTCAGAATAATATCCATTATCACTAAAACTGAATCGTAAACGCTTAATTTCCTTTGCATATTATATTCTTTGTTACGGTATCATATTGTGATATAACTTGGGTATTTGCTAGCAATATTCTTAGGACAGAATAGGGATATCAGTCCGACTTGTGGCGTCAGATAGTAAACTTCGTTCAGATTGTTGCTCAGGTCTCTCCGAATTCTAAATCTCTAATCCCACTACGTACACGGTGTCCCAGGAGTAATAGTTAGTAATCAGGATTAGGGCAGGAATGATCATTCGAAACAAAAAATTTTAGTAAAAATGGTATACCTGAAGAGCTATTAGCACTTCTTCATCTTCGAGACTGTGAAACAAATCTATTCTATTGTAAGCTATTTGCTTTCCATATTTCGAGAGGTGGTAATTTGAAGCGAAGCAGGGAAAAATGTCCACAAAACTTGGGCTCTAAAGTTCATAAGCAAAGAGCTAAGAGCACTTGTTCAAGTTCGCTACTCTGAAACACATTTCTTTTGCTGAACAAGTGCACATAGGTCTTGAGGTGTGTATTTTAGATCACTGTTAACTAGTCTTTTCGCTCAGAATAATAGTTCATGTCAAATCCCTGAATACTCACCCTTCTCCATAATACATCCTGTACTCTTTCGCACTGGATTTATAGTTCATACGCTGGCTCAAAGAAAGGGAATTTTCGCCAATGAGTCAGTGAATACTAAACAGAAAAATAGATTTACACTTGGATAACACTTTCATACCCACACTAGAACAGGGTGTACATTGCTAGACAGATTAAATTTTCAGTAGACGGCCAACAGAAATGAGAAATGCGATTGATGTGCCCAAGGATTTCAAAACTTAGATGAAAGTCTGCTTTCTGACGCACTCCTTGTATTCTTTACATGAATTTCGGACACTAATTTAATTCTTATCGTGATCCTCTACTACTACTTTGAATCTACTATCCCAAAATTCTTGTTTGTCAACGAATATCTGTTTTTAAGTTTCGAGTTTTATAAAAGTATCTCATATTTTTACAGGAAATAGTGTCCGCCCCGATAGCTGAGTGGTCAGCGGGACGAACTGTCCTGCCAAGGGGCCCGGGTTCGATTCCCAGCTGGATCGGGGATTTTCTCCGCTCAGGGATTGGGTGTTGTGTTGTCATCATCATCATCTCATCCTCATCGACGAGCAAGTCGCCGAAGTGGCGTCAACTCAAAAGACTTTCACCAGGCGACCTGTCTACTTGACGGGAGGCCCTAGTCACACGACATTTCTACAAGAATAGTATCGGTTAAAACTAAAAACAAGTGCTATGAACATACGACGGTTGGACAAAAATATGGAAACACCGCGAGAAATGCGGGTTTGAACATAGAGGCAAATGCTAGCGAAGCCTGCAGGTTGCGCTGTTGAATTTGCCCACGAACGGCACCTGTGCAATGCCCCCAATACGTTGCAAATGTCAACCATAATCAGAACAGTATTCTGCGTAATTGTGAGTGCATTGTGTCAGACTTCAGTCCATTAGAATGTGGGCAGATTGTTCGTGCTAGTCTGGTGTGTGCTTCTATAACCAAGGTAGGCGAAAAGTTTGGTGTTTAGAGGCACCGTATCGAAGATGTGTAACGCATACACAGAAAGCGAAAAAACATCGTCCGTTAAGTTACGACTCAGACGGGCGTGGCAGACTGTCATTGAAGAAGATTGTGACGAAAAATAAGAGAAATGGTTCAAATGGCTCTGAGCACTATGGGACTTAACTTCTGAGGTCATCAGTCCCCTAGAACTTAGAACTACTTAAACCTACCTAACCTAAGGACATCACACACATCCATGCCCAAGGCAGGATTCGAACCTGCGACCGTAGCAGTCGCGCGGTTCCGGACTGAAGCGCCTAGAACCGCACGGCCAACGCGACCGGTGAAAAATAAGAGAACGACAGCTGCAAAAGTCACTGCAGGACTGACTGTCACACGCTCAGACTCTGTCAACATCAAAACAACACGAAGGGAGCACCGTAAGCAGGAAATTGCAGAGCGAACTGGAATTCCAAAACCACTATCAGTGATACGGGTGCTCGTAACAGGGAAACGTGGTGCCAAGCCATAAAACATGGAATGTGGGGCAGTGGAAGAAAGTAATTTGGTCGGAGGAGTCTTCTTTCACACTGTTTCCAACTTTTGCTCGGGTGTACGTCCCAGGAGGAACCACTGCAGGGATGCAGTGATGATTTTGGACACCCATATCGTGGTATTCCATGGGCTCCGTGGGGTTACTACGCAAGGTTGCATTACTGCCAAGGATTATGTGAATATTTTGGTTGGCCGGCCGACGTGGCCGTGCGGTTAAAGGCGCTGCAGTCTGGAACCGCAAGACCGCTCCGGTCGCAGGTTCGAATCCTGCCTCGGGCATGGATGTTTGTGATGTCCTTAGGTTAGTTAGGTTTCACTATTTCTAAGTTCTAGGGGACTAATGACCTCAGCAGTTGAGTCCCATAGTGCTCAGAGCCATTTAGCCAATATTGTGGTTGATTAGATCGATCCAATGGTACAATGTTTGCTCCCAGTGGTGATGCTATGTTCCAACACATCAGGACCCCTGTTCAGACAGCCCAAATCCTCCAAGACTGGTTTTTTGAGCGCAAGGATGTATCAGTAATTATTGTATTGTCGCCATCTCCCATGGCTACCACTGCCATCAGACCTCATTATTTTTGAGCCTTTTGGGTTTCTTTGGAGAGAAGGGTGCGTGTTCGCTGTCAACCTGTATCAACATGACCTAAACTAGCCACTATTTTCCAAGAAGAGCGGTGTAAGATTTCCTTGAAAACCATACAGGAACTGTCTTTAACCATTCTGAGACGAGTGGAAACTGCTCTGAATGCCAGCCGGTTTGCTATCCAGTATTAGACATAGTGTTTTCCGTGTTTCCATGATTTTGTCCACCCCATGTATGTCTGGAAACAAATACTTTTTCAGGTACGGGACTTTTTACTTGCGTCGAGAGCGATCAATAATGAGTGGTATAGCCTGTATCACTGTTTACGTTTGTTGCTTATTTCTCATTGTTTCTTCTTCTCTCTGTGCTTACTCCTCTGATGTGTTGTAAGAGTCAGCATTAACAGGTATCTCCTACGTCGTGTACCATTCGTTTTGATTTTGTGGTGGTATCATCACAGGATGAGTGATTATGGCGTGTGAACAACATAAACACTGACATGGAGCCACACTACTCCACCCGAAAATTGGCAGACATGGTTTTATGCCATGGTTTTGCCAAAGCCGTTACTCGACAGGCACGTTGCCATGTACACTGAACGACGTACTTAATACGTCATTCCATCTGAATAAAAAATATTTTCCCAGCTCTTTTCAGTCTCTAAATCATTTGCAACAAGGAAAAGGAATCGCATCAGACCTGGGAAATTCCCACGCTGGATATAGAGGAGTGAATGTTGCGAAGAGTAAAGGTGGTCCTGAAACGAGTATCCGAAGAACTAGACCCGCTAAACAATTAAATTGCTCTCTTGCTTGTTAAATTCTCCATGAGCTGTTCCTTGATCCATATCACCCTCAGGGTGTGCAAGCTCTCAGGCAAAAAGTCCACCATGCCATTTTACAGTTTTGCCTTTGAATTCTAAGACAGAGTGCTGAAGTTCAGCATTTTCCAACATCTCAAGAACATGCGGGTTTCCGTGGTCGTAATAACCAAACAGTTCACGTGGGAGGTGCAGATGAGCATGTACAAATCAGGCACACATTACCGAAGTTCTGTTGGCGCACCTTGCGTCTTCTAAAGTTGTGTCCTTCAAGCAAAAGACCTCCCTGCTTTGTTGATGATTTGTCTCTGTGGATCAGCTATGGGGATACGCAAGTCTATTTTCCAGTAATGAGTACGTAATTTTTAAGGGATGCCAGGAATTTATTCCATTTTGAAACATCTGCCGAATACTTAACACAATAGCTATTGTTTGTTGTTGTTGTGGTCTTCAGTCCTGAGACTGGTTTGATGCAGCTCTCCATGCTACTCTATCCTGCGCAAGCTTCTTCATCTCCCAGTACTTACTGCAACCTACATCATCTGAATCTGCTTAGTGTATTGATCTCTTGGTCTCCCTCTACGATTTTTACCCTCCACGCTGCCCTCCAATGCTAAATTTGTGATCCCTTGATGCCTCAAAACATGTCCTACCAACCGATCCCTTCTTCTAGTCAAGTTGTGCCACAAACTTCTCTTCTCCCCAATCCTATTCAATACCTCCTCATTAGTTACGTGATCTACCCACCTTATCTTCAGCATTCTTCTGTAGCACCACATTTCGAAAGCTTCTATTCTCTTCTTGTCCAAACTGGTTATCGTCCATGTTTCACTTCCATACATGGCTACACTCCATACAAATACTTTCAGAAACGACTTCCTGACACTTAAATCTATACTCGATGTTAACAAATTTCTCTTCTTCAGAAATGCTTTCCTTGCCATTGCCAGTCTACATTTTATATCCTCTCTACTTCGACCATCATCAGTTATTTTACTCCCTAAATAGCAAAACTCCTTTCCTACTTTAAGTGTCTCATTTCCTAATCTAATCCCCTCAGCATCACCCGATTTAATTTGACTACATTCCATTATCCTCGTTTTGCTTTTGTTGATGTCCATCTTATATCCTCCTTTCAAGACACTGTCCATTCCGTTCAACTGCTCTTCCAAGTCCTTTGCTGTCTCTGACAGAATTACAATGTCATCGGCAAACCTCATAGTTTTTATTTCTTCTCCATGAATTTTAACACCTACTCCGAATTTTTCTTTTGTTTCCTTTACTGCTTGCTCAATATACAGATTGAATAACATCGGGGAGAGGCTACAACCCTGTCTCACTCCTTTCCCAACCACTGCTTCCCTTTCATGCCCCTCGACTCTTATAACTGCCATCTGGTTTCTGTACAAATTGTAAATAGCCTTTCGCTCCCTGTATTTTACGCCTGCCACCTTCAGACTTTGAAAGAGAGTATTCCACTTAACGTTGTCAAAAGCTTTCTCTAAGTCTACAAATGCTAGAAACGTAGATTTGCCTTTTCTTAATCTTTTTTCTAAGATAAGTCGTAAGGTTAGTATTGCCTCACGTGTTCCAACATTTCTACGGAATCCAAACTGATCCTCCCCGAGTTCCGCTTCTACCAGTTTTTCCATTCGTCTGTAAGGAATTTGCGTTAGTATTTTGCAGCTGTGACTTATTAAACTGATAGTTCTGTAATTTTCACATCTGTCAACACCTGCTTTCTTTGGGATTGGAATTATTATATTCTTCTTGAAGTCTGTGGGTCTTTCGCCTGTGTCATACATCTTGCTCACCAGATGGTAGAGTTTTGTTATGACTGGCTCTCCCAAGGCCATCAGTAGTTCTAATGGAATGTTGTCTACTCCCGGGGCCTTGTTTCGACTCAGGTCTTCCAGTGCTCTGTCAAACTCTTCACGCAGTATCTTATCTCCCATTTCATCTTCATCTACATCCTCTTCCATTTCCATAATATTGTCCTCAAGTACATCGCCCTTGTATAAACCCTCTATATACTCCTTCCACCTTTCTGCCTTCCTTTCTTTGCTTAGAACTGGGTTGCCATCTGAGCTCTTGATATTCATACAAGTGGTTCTCTTCTCTCCAAAGGCCTCTTTAATTTTCCTGTAGGCAGTATCTATCTTACCCCTAGTGAGACAAGCCTCTACATCCTTACATTTGTACTCTAGCCATCCCTGCTTAGCCATTTTGCACTTCCTGTCAATCTCATTTTTGAGACGTTTGTATTCCTTTTTGCCTGCTTCATTTACTGCATTTTTATATTTTCTCCTTTCATCAATTAAATTCAATATTTATTCTGTTACCCAAGGATTTCTATTAGCCCTCGTCTTTTTCCCTACTTGATCCTCTGCTGCCTTCACTACTTTAACCCCCAGAGCTACCCATTCTTCTTCTACTGTATTTCTTTCCCCCATTCCTGTCAATTGTTCACTTATGCTGTCCCTGAAACTCTCTACAACCTCTGGTTCTTTCAATTTATCCAAGTCCCATCTCCTTAAATTGCCGCCTTTTTGCAGTTTCTTCAGTTTCAATCTGCAGTTCATAACCAATAGATTGTGGTCAGAATCCACATCTGCCCCTGGAAATGTCTTAGAATTTAAAACCTGGTTCCTAAATCTCTGTCTTACCATTATGTAATCTATCTGATACCTTTTAGTATCTCCAGGATTCTTCCAGGTATACAACCTTCTTTCATGATTCTTGAACCAAGTGTTAGCTATGATTAAGTTATGCTCTGTGCAAAATTCTACAAGGCGGCTTCCTCTTTTATTTCTTCCCCCCAATCCATATTCACCTGCTATGTTTCCTTCTCTCCCTTTTCCTACTGACGAATTCCAGTCAGCCATGACTATTAAATTTTCGTCTCCCTTCACTACCTGAATAATTTCTTTTATCTCGTCATACATTTCATCAATTTCTTCATCATCTGCAGAGCTAGTTGGCATATAAACTTGTACTACTGTAGTAGGCATGGGCTTTGTGTCTATCTTGGCCACAATAATGCGTTCACTATGCTGTTTGTAGTAGCTAACCCGCACTCCTATTTTTTTATTCATTATTAAACCTACTCCTGCATTA
Organism: Schistocerca serialis cubense; assembly: GCF_023864345.2. Lineage (NCBI taxonomy): Eukaryota > Metazoa > Arthropoda > Insecta > Orthoptera > Acrididae > Schistocerca > Schistocerca serialis. Next base: position 371,610,189 of record NC_064640.1, on the reverse strand, counting down.
CCCTTATTTGATTTTGTATTTATAACCCTGTAATCACCTGACCAAAAGTCTTGTTCCTCCTGCGACCGAACTTCACTAATTCCCACTATATCTAACTTTAACCTATCCATTTCCCTTTTTAAACTTTCTAACCTACCTGCCCGTTTAAGGGATCTGACATTCCACGGTCCGATCCGTAGAATGCTAGTTTTCTTTCTCCTGATAACGACGTCCTCTTGAGTAGTCCCCGCCCGGAGATCCGAATGGGGGACTATTTTACCTCCGGAATATTTTACCCAAGAGGACGCCATCATCATTTAATCATACAGTAAAGCTCTAGCTAATACAATCACAATTATATCCTGCAATATACATCAAAATTAGTAATAGTGAACTATAATGTAATGTCAAACACTACTGCACAATGCTCTGTATTCACATATATTACTGCTTCATTCGTTCGACCTTATCGTATGCAAAACAGCCACGAACTCACTGAAATGCAATTAAAATTTAATAACACAGTATTAAAGATAAACATCCTGGGCAGTGAACACACTTCTGCTGAGGCCACGAACTTCCTCTCAGTGGTTCTCCTCAATGGCTACTAAGTAATGACTGCTCACGGCAATGGCGCCACCGAACTGTTGTCAAGCTGGAGTGGGGTCTCTTCTCCTTAGAACTGGGGAATCAGAGTCCACGAAAGGCAACGCCACTATATAAGATTATGGTACGACCAACCAATGAGAAGTGAAGTAACAGTCTTCACGTGAAAACCTACGCATTTGCTTGTGATCACGACGCAAAAGACAACGCCATAGTCGGATTTAAATCACATCGCACAACATTACAGTTCCACAGAAATTAGCCATAAATATAGAGAGTTCACAGCGTCAATTTTATTTACAGATGAGGCGGGATTCACGACGAGTCGAGTAATAAATTACCACAGCATCCATGCGTAGGCAGATGGTAACTCTCAAGAGACCATGGAAGCAACGCATGAGATTAGCTTCAGTACCAATGTGTGAGCAGGTCGGTTGATTTGGGGGGAGGGGACCAAACAGCGAGGTCATCGGATTAGGGAAGGGTAGGGAAGGAAGTCGGCGGTGCCCATTCATAGGAACCATCCCGGCATTTGCCTGAAGTGTCTTAGGAAAATCACGGAAAACCTAAATCAGGATGGCCCGATGAGGGTTTGAACCGTAGTCTTCCCGAATGAGAGTCCAGTGTGCTAACCATTGCGCCACATCATTCGGTTGTGAGCAGGAATTAAGGGTGGTATACTAGGTGGACCATGCACATAACCAGACAAATTAACAGGCGATGCTTGTCACTAATTCCTGCGCGATAAATTACCTGCCCTATTGGATAATGTTACTCTCACAGAAAGACAAAGGAAGTGATTTATCCACGAGACACATTAATATTTTCTAGTCATCGTACGACAGTACGCAACACAAACGTTCAATGAGCGATGAACTGGTTGAGGAGGTCCAGCAGAATTGCCTCCCCGTTCACTTGACCTTAATCTCACAGATTTATAGCTATGGGGGCATTTAAAGACATTGATGTATCCCACATCTGTCGACAACGTGCACACTTTGCAGCTGCGTTTATCCAAATCCGAGGGCAGTCAGGTGTGTTCGGACGAGCTCGTCATTCTTTGAAAGGAGGGCTGAAGGATGTGTAAGAACGGGTAGTAAGAACATTGTGTAGTGTCAATAGACATATAAAATTCATAGGACGGAGTTACTCATAACTCAATAAGTCTTTCTGGAAATACATAGCTGGAGAAAAATGCAACACCTTCAAGGATAAGGTCATGTTATTGACACACGAGATGACAGGTAGCTCATCAATGCAGGAGTTTATGATAACAAATACAGGCCGAATGAAACACATACGTCACGGTAGAGGGTGTCCAAACAGTCGCAGTGGAACTCCCTCTGGCGACAAAGCAGGCATGTATTCCTGCATGCAAACGATCATAGAGGTGCCGAATGACATCCTGCGATAGACTCTCCTAAGCTTCTTGCACCTTCTGTTGCAGTTCGGCAACTGTTCTTGCAGTCCCTGGAGAACGAGTAAGCTCCCGTTTGAATACGTCGCACATGAGTTCAGTTGGGTAGATATCTGGTGATCTTGCTAGCTAGGGCAGTTGTTGTACACCACGAGGATAACATTGCGCCGCAGCAGCCTTATGTGCTCCTGCACTGTCCTGCTGAAAAAGCACATCGCCTTCCTGTCCAATAAATGGCAGTGGCACAGGGATGACAGCCTGTGCAATGTAGCGGGCACTCGTTACTTTACCCTGCAGAAATGTCAAATGTAATCGCGAGTTGTAACTTGTGGCTTCCCACACCATGAAGCCTGGGAGTGGTCCTGTGTCCCGCTGCCGAATGCACTCTGGAATCTGCAACTCACCAAGTCTACGCCATACACATGTACGTCCATCAGTCGCACATAGACAGAATCTACTCTTATCAGTGAAGGCAACAGAGTGTCATTCCACTCTCCAGTCAACTGTTTCACGACCAGGGTTGCCACGCTTGGCGGTGTCGTGGAGTCAGCAGTAGCGTGGCCATTGGCACACGTAATCATAATCGTGCTGCAAGCAGACGGTTCAGAATGGTCACGCAGCAGGTGCAATATGTGCTCGGCTTTGGCCCCCGGACGATGTTCTATCGACCGCCGGTGCTCGCACAATGTGTTGACCTTGACGTGCATCTGAGTAACGTGGACGTCCAGAACCTGGTCTTCGGCTGCGGGAATTTTCCACAGACTACTGAAAGCAGCGACACACCATCGACGCATTGTGGGCAACGTGTGCAGCAATCCGTCGATACGTCCATCCAGCTTCCTGCAGGCCCACACTCGTACCATCCCGTTCAAATGGCTGAAGTTGTTCAACAGTAGTATATACTCTTCACTGGGACATGGTTGTATTCTAGAATGAATGTTGCAAACGCTGTTCACCTCTAAAACTGAGCACAGTTAGTGGCTGCAGAGGCAACATAGAGGGTGCACAGACAGACCTCCTGAGCGCCATCTGATCGTCGATGATTGTGACAAATGAATCACTAGCCCTACAACACCTCAGTATGCACATTTTATACCCTGATGCGACTGAACACAGTATTTTGGGTTGCATTTTCTTCGGCAGTGTCCGTTTATAGGCTCCTCTTTCTAGTTCCGTCCAGCGTTATCGCCTATAAGATTATGGGACAATGTTTTAGATGCTATGTACATCGACATCAACAATGCGTGTACTACACATCGGTGACGAATTATTCTCTACACGATCTCACTGCTGTGGTTCAGATACTTGCAAGGAATCTGAAACGAAATAACTAAATGTGTTTCCTCGTGCAGTCTACACTTTCGAATATGCCAGTCTTTAGTGATACGTGTCACTCTATCAATGCGGAATAATACGAGTGCTAATTTGGTGCAGCAGTGCATAAATGCAATTGTATAGAAAAGAATAACTGTACAGTACATAGGCACATCAACATGTTTGCGTATAAAACAGCTGGGCTCTGTAGGAAGACCCACCGTAGCTTACAGGCAAAGCTAACGATCGTGGCCACGTGCCCCCACGCTTTCTTTTCTGGGCACAGAGTGGCATTGCGTGTTGTGCTTACCGATTGGCTTGAGGAACGTATCACGGACCAGACAAAGAATCATGCGTCCGCGAGCTCACCTGCCATTTCAAAGCGACGTTGTGGGGGCTGCGCACCAGGTACAACCTATTCGTTGGCATATGGAACAAGTCTTACGGACTGCTTGATGAGTTACCATGCCGAAGTTTGCCCTGGGTTGGATACTTGCGGAGACTGTGATACTATTAATAATGGACTGTGTGACTCGTTCTCTGGTTGACACTCAATAGTTCTACATTCCAATTTGTACTGGAAATGATGGCCGTATAACACTGGATAAGTTTAGGTCTACCAACTGTCTTTTCTTATTCTCTCCACACCAACGGCCATTAACTCTTAAAATTGTAGCTGTCTGCCATGCAGAAATAATACAAATAAATTTATTTTTGTGATATTTCTTCAGTTTATGGAAATCAGCGTATAATCGGCTTTTTGAGGATGTCTGCAGAAATACTGAAGCTCTAAGACTGTTTTAGTTAGGAAAGATCCACGGAAAAATTACTATCTAAACATGAATGTATCTCTAGGACAGCTTATTGGATACCGAATGAATGAAATTATACAAGTGGCAAAAGATAATGATGTATTCAGGAGCAAAAATCATGGCATCGAATCATAATATCGCTACACCGTTCTTTGATCTACAGAACTAGAGATGAACAGAGAGAGAAATGCATGCAGTTTTATATGTGACTATGAATCGGGCCTGGTTAAACATGTCCAATGGGGCTGCAGGAAGAGTTCCACACTGCGAGAAGGTAACCACAAAGTAGGTAGGAGTAACATCATCGATATTCTCTATGTAAGTACAGATTATGCAGTGAGTGTGTCATTCAGAAATCGTATTTGAATGTTGTTTGTTTGCGAGAAGATCTTCTTATGCCTCGTTTAATAAGGGGAAACATCAACCAGCACGTGCTGGAATTCGACAGCGTCAGGATCGTAGTTTATGAGGAATGCGGCTTATTGTTCGGCGGTATTGCTGGTCGTACTGGCCGTGATTACACGCCTGTCATGGCCCACCTTGAATCCATGAATTCAAGGTGGGCTTGCTTAACCCCGTGCGTGATCTCAATGGACCTATGTGACTAGCGCCCGAGAGTGCAGACACATCGTATGCCTACCTCAGGTACCTCGAATCAAGAAATGGGCTTGCTTGCAGCAAGACGTCATGACGTCTGGAGTATCATGGACTGTTAGCTCTATAAGCAGCACTGTAACTTTCTTTGACACAGCAATAGAGAGAGGCGCGCCGGCTGTGGTGCACCCAATGACAAGAATGGACACAGGAGTGGCATCCTATCGTCTTTCCCCACGAGTCCCGGTTCTGCGTACAGCATCTCAATGCACGTGCTCGTGTATGACGGCCAGACTGCATTCATGTTCGTCATACAGGATCAGTACCTTGCGTTGTGGTATTGGCTGCTACTGTGTACACGACAAAGTCATATATGTTTGGACATTAGGCGTTACATATCTGAAGTGTTCAAGCCGGTGGCTGTGATCTACCTTGCAGATCTCTGTGACGTTGTCTTTCAACAAGATAACGCAATGCCATATGTTTCCCGTGCTGTCCTGAATGTCCCACGACACAAAGTGTTCGACTGTTGCTCAGGTCAGCACATCCTCCGGATATTTTCACTCACTGAAAATATCTGGTCCGGGGTTGCCGGAAGAGTCAGTCAATATGGTTAATTAACTCTGGCATAAGGTTGAAGCAGCATGGAAAGACGTATCCATATGTGTTACCCAGCGTGAGTTCAATTCGATACCCAACCGGGTTAGAGACACTGATGCTGCCAAAGCTGGCAGCTATGTGTACTAAGTTTAGCACCATGTAAACTCCCAAACCACCTATACATTTATTCATGTGCTCTTCGTGCAGTGCTGTGGACGCATAATACATAAAATTTCGTAATTTTCTATCATTCCTGATTTTCGGTTTTGATGATCAGCAGTTAACGTTCCGGGAAGCGACCAATTGTTATCGATAGTGATATGTTGGTAAAGGAGCGGCGTAGGAAGGTCTTTAGCGCTCGTACTGAAATTTTACGAGCCGAATGTGGAAAAATTCACAATATTATTAAACACAAGGAAACACATGATTAACACCCGAAAGTCATGCGCACGCGCGCACACGCACACACACACACACACACACACACACACACACACACACACACACACACACAAACTATACGAAAATCACGCACATTGTCGGACTGACTACTTTCAAGGGAAAGCGAAGGAAGGAATTAAAATAATACGTTTACTATCTGGGGCTGAATAAGCACTACAATAGAAAGGATGAGCTAGTCACCTCGCAACGCACTAAAACCTCCATGTTAAAAGCTTAGGCTGGAGTCCAGACGCTTCCCAAAACTGTAACACTTTTAACACACTCATCTCGTCATCAGCTGAAGTAGAGAGGAGATCCGACCGAAATTCGCTTCTACCCTCTCATCACGATATAAAATGCACTAAATTAAAATGTGGCGTACAGTAATTTGCAAACCACTGGTATCACAGATTGGGGAATTCTCTCGCTGGAGTAAGAAGCCATGTATCAAGAGACAGTGTCCAATTCGGAGATGGCTCAGGGTCACTTCATCACGTCTGAGTGATAGGCATGGGAAACGCCACGGCCAGATAGTTTGTTTCACTAACCTCACGGCCAGCGTTTCCTCCTAGCGCCCCCCTCCCCCCCCCCCCCCCCTCCCCAACAATTGCTTGGTCTCCGACGTAACAGTGAAATGGCAGCCTGCAGAAGAAGGGTTCATTGCCTCACATCGTATTCCCTGTAGGTATCCGTAGTGGCTTGGTATGCTTGTTCATTTCCCCAAATTTCCACATTCCCCGGTGCCAACCAGAATTATGCCAGCTTCTCCTAGAGTTGAAGGAAGTATCGTTGGTGATGTATTAGCTTGACATTTTCTCTGTTGGGTACACGTGCTGCAATGATTGTAGGGCACTAAGGGAAACAGAGCAGATGAGAAACAGCTTTCCCTTAAAACGAATCTCTTGAGTGCCTTCAGGATCACATGGAGTTCTGCGGTACATGAATTCATAGGGAAGCTGAATTCTGAAGACACGGTCGAGGAACACAATCGAACAACTAAGAAAGTCCCTTGTTTGGAATCATCAGCGTACTCAACTTTAAAACAGTGATACCTATTTAAAATGTTACAGAACAGAGATTGAAACATAAATCTGGAGTGCAGTCTTTTATAAAACACATCAAATCTAAAATAATTCTCGGCCTCTGTAGGAGCCAAGGTGGAGATCTGCCCCAGCCTTGGTGTAAAACTTTAAAATCAGCCACACCTATCTGTAAAAGGCAATCCTTCGCGCACATCCCAATGGGCCTCGGAACTCGTCGATAATGCAAAAGGCTATCCATTGTTGTCCGAGCTATGGTACGGTACGCAGGTGTATTTGGCGTGGACATTGTTTTATAGGCATTTCGCACTGTCATAAGTTGACGCTTGATGTGAAGTGGGGGCTAACTAGCCTCAGCGCAAAGTCTCGATATGGGGCTAGTTGAAAAGGCCCCAGTAGCCAGCCGAATTCCTTCATGGTGCACCACGCCCAAGGTTTTTAAATAGAGAGGTCTTGCTGGCGCATACCACGTGTACCCGTAATCAAGACGAAATCGGGTGAAGGCCCTGTAAAACTGGACGAGACAGGTTCGGTCTACTTCCTATGAACTGTAGTTAAGACATTTTGAAATACTGACTGTTTTGAGGGATTGTTTATTTAGGTCCTCAAGATGTGGCAACCATGTAAGCTTAGAGTTAAATGTAAGATTCAAAAACCTCATCGTATCTTTAAAATCAAGAATCACGTCCCCTACCCTCAACGCAGGAAAGTTTAAAACAGAACCTGAACTGTTAAAAAGAATACACACAGACTTCTAGATTGAGAAATTAAAACTTCTCCTTCAATTGTCGAAGAGTAACTTGTGACTGAGGAGATGTTGCCAGGTTCGAGGAGGAATAAAAGACAGAGATGTCGTCAACACAACCTTCAGGGACACCGTATTCTCTTGCTCAAACCAGTCAGAGAGTACGTCGCCGACTCGATATCTAAAATAGCGTTGTGTTAGGGAAGATCGTACAACGCGCGGCGACATGCTCGAAACACCCATTCATAAGGTTGTCTGAGAATATTATGCCTCACGAGTGTTACCATCTCAACACAACAAACATCGCGAATACAGTTATTCATAACCATACTTTTGTAGTTAACACTCTGTATTAGATAATGAGGAATCTTCTAAACTGTGATTTACGTATACGTACCTTGAAATATCAATAGCTGTGTCAACACAAATACGTGGAACAAGCGCAATGTTATTTCAGTTCGATAAATGTCATTCGTACACATCAAAGTTTATTTTTGCATTTAATTTTTTTACTGGATTACGTGAGCATACCATACTTTTACAGTATAAAGGAGTTCGAAATGAAGCGTGCGAACGTAATGTATTCTCATTTGACGTTTTATGTCAGCTGGTACGAATTAGCCATTTGTGCAGCTTTCACTGTCGCGTTTGGAATCAAAAACTTTTTCTCTTTAAAAGTACCAACAACGTATTTGTTAATGGCGGTAACCTCAAGTGACACGTTTTTGAAGATAAGATAGTCTTCACCAAGTATAAGACGTATCATAAACCTCTGACAAGCAATACACTTTAAACTCATATCTGTATAAAATTAATGTATGTTGCCCCTTTGGGTAAGATGCAAGATTCTTGCAGCCTTTCTTTCCGTTCCGTTTCTTTTGTCGTCTCTACTGCATGAACTGGACTTCCCTATTGGACTGAAACTCAATATTTGTGTTTATCTCAAAAGTCTAATTTTGTATTGATCTGATGGAATTAAATTTTCCGTGAGACATGTGAGTTTCAACTTTATCGTCGACAATGACAGAAGCCGAAGAAATGAATTAAAATTTGTGCCACGGAGGGACTTGAACCGAGCTTCAAGTGCCGTCCGTGGAACAAATTTTAATTCATTTCTTCAGCTTCTATCATTATCGACTATTTTTGTCTTCTGTGAGAATTACTGTGTTCACTCTTTAAGAATAAATATTTTCGCAGAAGTATAATAAGATGCTGTATTGCTTATCAGGTTCTTCCCACGCGCTAGATACACACTAAAATGTCTTCAGAGACCTCCAGAAGAGTGTTAAGAAACATAAGGTTTCATAAATTGGTGCTTTTATTTAGTTTCTGTATACGCATTGCACCTGACATTTGTGCCTCCCTAAGAGTCTACTTTTCGAAGTGACTGTATCTCATAACATTCACCCAAAATATTGGAGGCGAACCCATGAGTGATGCAATATTACCTCATTCTTTTCAGTGCCAACTCAGTGAGCTAGAAACCTCTCACGGGCCATATTTCCCAATATTTCTTCCGCAAGACTAGCTACAAATATTTCAGATGGCAACACTAGCCAGTCGCAAGTCTGGATCGCGGACTCACTTCAATCTCTTTAACATTCCATTTTCAATTTACTTGTTAGAGAGAATCGCCGGCTGCACTATTACGTGAAAGCTAGGGTTAATAGTTTCTTCCTTTTTTTTTCATGTGAGGTACAGTCAGCCCTAAAGTCGTTCTGACTCTCTCAGCGCAATCGGTCACTGTACTGCTGCACAATTTACACTTACCTCTTCTGGAAATATCAAACCTCTGTACTGACACAGTCAAATAAATGTGTTTAATCTATGAAATACTGATACTCGGAAGTGGAAAAATACATCACTCAGTTTGAATCTGACTGAATTGTTTTGTCTCAATATTTCTTCCCAAAGTCCATTAACTGATTACTTCTGTACTCATCGACTAGAACATGATATTGCAAACTTTACTTCAATCTGAGCTCCAACTGGTATCCGGAGCCGAGATGAAATGTTATGGACCTGCCAGTCAAATACTGTATTTTTTATGTCACAGTTTTAGTTTTCGAATTAGGTCTTCCTTTTGGTGAGAGCATATTGTGCTACGTTTTTACGTGCCTGAAGCGCAATTCTGGAACGTACTTCTTCACTGGACTGGCACGGCTTTTTCTGGATATGGGAACCGGTGGGACTTTGACGGTGTCACGTATGCTAAAGATTGTGGATGTTCCAGTAGTGCGTCCTTAAAATCCCACAGTTCTTGTGTTGCAGAGTCATATTTGTTCGCGGGCGCATTGTCCTGATGAAAATTATTATCTTTTCAGTTCAGGTCTCTCTTTTTCAACCTAGAAAACTTGCACATCTTTCGACAGTTATTGTCTCGTCCTGAGTAATGCGATCAAAATGAAATATCCCATATGCATTCCATACAGCACTTCCATCATATGAAATCGACGTCGTCTATTTTGGTGTAGGTCTACAGGTCATCCACTGATGTGATTGCTTTATCACTTCTAACGGGAACTGCTGGAAGGACGTCTTACCTACATTAACAAATCGGCACACAAAATCTGTCGAGTTCGTTTCAAAATGGTCCAAATATTGCAAAGAAAAAATCTTTCTTGCAGTTGCCGGCCGGAGTGGCCGTGCGGTTCTAGGCGCTACAGTCTGGAACCGAGCGACCGCTACGGTCGCAGGTTCGAATCCTGCCTCGGGCATGGATGTGTGTGATGTCCTTAGGTTAGTTAGGTTTAATTAGTTCTAAGTTCTAGGCGACTGATGACCTCAGAAGTTAAGTCGCATAGTGCTCAGAGCGATTTGAACCATTTTTCTCGCAGTTAATTCGTCATGTAAAGTGCAACGTAGTTTCTCTTCTGATGTACATCAGAGTACAATGAAATTTTGATATTTTGTATTGATGGCAGTCTACAGTGGAGGTTGCACTAGTGCGACCCATCCTCGAATACTGTTCAGGTGTGTGAGACCCATACCAAATAGGATAAACTGAGGAAACTCAAAGTATACGAAGAACGGCGCCAGGAATGGTGACACGTTTGTTTCACCTGTGAGAGACTGTGACGAAGATACTGAGAGATCAGAACTGGCAGACACTTGAAGGTCGACGCAAACTGTTACGTGAAAGACCACTTACAAAGTCTCAAGAACCAACAGGAGGCAACTTGTCCAGAATTAATTCAAATGTCTTTAAAAATTAAAATTCTTCATTTTAAGAATCCTGCACAAACTACATCGCATGAAGTCATACGGTCTCTTACAATGAAGTGACAAAAGCGATGGGCTACCTCCTAATATCTGGTCGGATCATCTTTTGACCGGCGTAGTGCAGCCACTCGACGTGGCATGAACTCAATAAGTCGCTGGTAGTGCCCTGCAGCAATAGTGAGCCATGGTGCCTCTATAGCCGTCCATAATTGCGATAGCGTTGCTGGTGCAGGCTTTTCTGCACGAACTGACCTCTCGATTATGTCCCATAAATTTTCGATAGGGTTCATGTTGGGCGATCGGGGTGAGCATACCACTTGCTCGAACTAACCGGAATGTTCTTCAAACCAATCGCGATCAGTTGCGGCTCGGTGGGATGGCGATTCGTTGTTTGGGAACATGAAGTCCATGAATGGCTTCGAAAGGTCTCCAGGTAGCGGAACATAACAATTTGCAGTCAGTGTTCGGTTCAGTTGGACGAGAGGATCCTAATCCATTCCATGTAAACACAGCCCACATCACTATGGAGCAACCAACAGCTTGAACAGTTCCTTGTTGACAACTTGGATGCATGGCTTCGTGGGGTCTGCGCCACACGAGAACCCTACTATCAGCTCTTACCAATTGAAATCAGTACTCATCTGACCAGGCCACGGTTTTCCAGCCGTCTAGGGTCCAATCGATGTGGTGATGGACCCAGGAGACGTGCTGCAGGCGATGAAATGGTGTTTCCAAAGGCACTGGCGTCGATCGTCTGCTGCCGTAGCTCAGTAACGTCAGACTTTGCCGCAATGTCCTAACGGATACGATCGTCGCACGTCCCACATTGATTTCTGCAGTTATTTCAGGCAGTACTACTTGTCTGTTAGCACTGACAACTCTACGCAAACGCCACTGCTCTCGGTCGTTAAGTGAAGGCCCTCTGCCACTGCGTTCTCTCTGGTGAGAGGCAACGCCTGAAATTTGGTATTGTCGGCACACTCTTGACACTGCGGATCTCGGAATATTGAATTCTCTAACGATTTGCGAAATGAAATGTCCCATGCGTGCATAATACTGCTGCATCCATTTGCAGTAAGCTACCACTCGAAATGAAAAATGTTAGAACTAATCCACGCACTTTCAAATCCAAACTGTAGAGTTTCCTCATGGATCACTCCTTCTATTCTGTCGAGGAGTTCCTTGAAAAGTGGGCTGATTCTTGTTGTATTGTTGACCTTATAGAGTGATTTTTTTCGGGTTCATAAACATTTCATTTTTGTCTGTTATTACTTTTATGTTGTAATTTCATGTACTGACACGTTCCGTGACTTTGGAGATTTGCTCCTTAGTTTGGTCCTACGGAACTCGACGTGTAAATAAAAAAAAATACCATAAATAACTCCAACCACCCTATCGCTTAAGTCTGTTAATTCCCGTCGCGCGCCCATAATCATGTGGGACACCTTTTCACATGAATCACCTGAGTACAGAAGTCAGCTCCGCCAATGCACTGTTCTTTTGTACGTTGTGTACACGGTACTGTCGTCATTTGTATATGTGGATATCGCTATCCCATGACTTTTTTCACCTCAGTGTATTACTGTATACTTCTTGAGCGTATCGCTTATTCGGTATGAGATAGAATCTGGTCTAAGTTGTGAAGTAAGAGAGTAAAATCCGTAATGGCTGCTGTTTAGAGGCCCCCCTGTCTTCCCAGTTTGCTTTTCCTGACTACTGGTAGCATCAGACTGTTTTCGAGGATTCAAGTCCTCTGTTGCTCTCGCCAAGAAAATCAGTAATACACGTCGCTTCAAAGAGCATTAACTTTTCGAACGACCATACGAGAAACACGAGGGAGGGAAGCTGCTTATTTGTTTTGGCCTTCTTGTTCAAATAACAAATATTACTTTGCAGCTGTAGATGTTCTGCTTACTTTCTGTGACTACATTTCGGTTGGACTGCTCTATCCCACAAATGTTGCAGTAGTCAAGGCAAGATGACATTCGGAACACTATAAAGAGGTGGACTAAATGGTACCTGGTAGACGGAGGCTTCATCTTCGTCTGTAAACGTACTCGAACGGTTCACGAAGTAATACCGTTGTTCATTTTTATCCGTTACTCATTGCCCATTTGTAACATTCTCCTTTAACCACGCCACAATGGTGCTTTGAAAGGGAAAAGCCGATTACCTTCCCCAACCTTTCCCCGTTTCGAGCTTGTGCTCCGTCTCTAATGATTTCGTCGTCGTCAGGTCACTAATGCTACTCTTCCTTCCTTCTAGTTCCTGCACACAGAATACTTTCAATGTTTGTGAGTTTCTAGGTGATTGGGAGCCTTTTTTTACACTTAAAAATATCGATTGCGGTTTTTTCTTTTCAATAATCATATTTTTTCCTCAAAGCTATCCATCATTACATTTGTCCCAGGAAGACAGATGTGTCACGTCGTTGTTCCCACTTGTTGATTCCGTAACAATCATTTCTAGCTGTGTAGTGGAATCCCTTCTCCTATAAAACTTTAGCTACAACCCCAAATTTGTCGAGTGAAGTTAGATGATGCTGAGGGAAATAGTTCAGGAAAGAGACACTGAAAATACACATATCAAAAAAAGTTTTGCATCACCTCAGTTCCGAAAGTTCCGGAACCTGTACAGAAAACTGGAATGGAGACCTACATAAACATCATTTCCACCCTTTTTATTCCTCATGAAAACCACACATTGCAGGTTGTACCACCATACAGCGAGACCTTCAGAGGTGGTGGTCCAGATTGCTGTACATACTGGTACCTCTAATACTCCTCTTGCATTGATGCATGCCTGTATTCGTCGTGGCATTCTATGCATACGTTCATCAAGCCACTGTTGGTCCGTACTGTCCCACTCCTCAACGGTGATTCGGCGTAGGTCCCTCAGAGTGGTTGGTGGTTCACATCGTCCATAAACAGCACTTTTCAATCTATCCCAGGCATGTTCGAGAGGGTTCATGTCTGGATAACATACTGGCCACTCTAGTCGAGAGATGTCGTTATCCTGAAGGAAGTCATTCACAAAATGTGCACGATGGGGGTGCGAATTGTCGTCCATGAAGACGAATCCCTCACCAATACGCTGCCGATATGGTTGCACTATCGGTCGGAGGATGACATTCACGTAACGTACGATCGTTACGGCGCCTTCCATGACCACCAGCAGCGTGCGTAGGCCCCACATAATGCCTCCCCAAAACAACAGGGAACCTTCCCCTTGCTGCACTCGCTGGACAATATGCCTAAGACATTCAGTCCGACTGGGTTGCCTCTAAACACGTCTCCTACGAATGTCTGGTTGAAGGCATATGTAACACTCATCGGGGAAGAGAACGTGATGACAATCCTGAGCGGTCCATTCGGCATGTTGTTGGGCGCATCTGTACCGCGCTGCATGGTGTAGTGGTTGCAAAGATGGACCGCGCCATGGACGTGCAGTTCCGCATCATGCAGCCTATTGCGTACAGTTTGAGTCGTAACACGACGTCCTGTGGCTGCACGAACACCATTATTCAACATGGTGGTGTTGCTATCAGGGTTCCTCTGAACCGTAATTCGAAGGAAGCGGTCATCCACTGCAGTAGTTGCCCTTGGTACAGATCTTTCGTCGAGCGAACGGTTGTATATAAGTGTTAAGTATGGAGCTATTGCATCAGCATACTCTGAAAAGAACCGGACTGGTATACTATCTGGACGAGAAGATTTGCTTTTGATTTAAGTCGCTTCACTACTCTGGGGATATCTACTTCTTCGTTGCTCATGTTGACAGCTGTTCTTGATTCGAATTCTGGAATATTTATTTCGTCTTCTTTTGTAAAGGCATTTCAGAAGCCTGTGTTTAGTGACTCTGCTTTGGCAGCACTGTCTTCGATAGTATCTCCATTGCTATCACGCAGAGAAGTCATTGATCGTTCCTACCGCTAGCATACTTCACATACGATCAAAATATCTTTGGATTTTCTGCTAGGTTTCGAGAGAAAGTTTAGTTGTGGATACTATTATAAGCATCTTGCATTGAAGTCCGGGCTAAATTTCGAGCTTCACTAAAAGATCGCCAATCTTGTAGATTTTTCGTCTGTTTAAATTTGGCATGTCTTTTTCGTTGTTTCTGCAAGTGTTCGGACCCGTTTTGTGTACCAAGGAGGATAATCTCCGTCTTTTTTTTTTATTTTTTTGGTATAAATCTCTCAATTGCTGCCGATTCTGTTTCTTTGAATTCAAGCCACATCTACTCTGCACTTATATTGTTAATTTGGAAGGAGTTGAGAGTCTTTCTCAGGAAGGCGTGAAGTGAATTTTTATCTGCTTTTTTGAACAGGTATATTTTTTCTTTATTTTTGGAGGAATTGGGGGTTACAATATTTAATCTCACTAGGCTCCTGTGTTCACTATCCCTGTATCCGTTTTGATGCTCGTTATTAACTCAGGATTTATTACGGAAGCACCCACCATAAGAGCATCAACAATTAGCCCAAGGTCGAGTTGACTGAGGTCAGACATAATGCAGTCACAACAACATAGAACTCCGTTCCGACTACGACTGACGCTTGCAACGTGTTGAGGACGTCGCAAAGGTAGCGTTTGTGGTCAGATACAACAACGCAACCTGTAAGCTTGGCTACCGTCTGCATTTATATTGCAGCATGCATTTCTCACGGTATTTCCATGATTTTGTCCAGTCCTTGTAAAATGTAGACGTGGAACAGTAAGAAGATCTTTTCAGAAAAAGAGAAGTGCGCTGCTGACCTTAAAAGTGCGTCACCGCCGTGGTGGCATGCAATAAAGTCAAACGCGTAAAGCTTACTACGTGTTGTATATCAACCCCTGTTATGGAGAAAGCACCTCTCGTTAGCCTTCTGCTTCCTTCTTCTGATCTGTTGGTATTATTTTGATATTCAGGGCAAACACTTAATCTTAAAGACAGAAAATTGAGCAATTGCCTTTTAGATCTTCAGTCTACAGTCGTGTTAACTGTAGTCCATAAGTTCTGCTAACTTAGAATTATTTGCAGATCGCAATCTAATTATCTGCATTCTGTGTCCACCTGGAAACGCAGGCAACTGAAAACGACAGGATCAACATCTTCCTCTCCACATTAACAATTTGAGATGATTTTACTACATCTTACTCGATGCACATGTTCGGGATATGGATAATGGCCTATTAATAGGAACACTGCACCTTCAGTAGCGGCACTGTCACGCAGTATGAGGCTGTCGCTAATGCTTGGAAATGTGCTGTAAACACGCCTTGCAGTGATTCTAATTTCCCAGTCATACGCAGGATCATACTGTTCACGCCCGAACCAATACGACGCTGCCCTGTAATGTACCACGACATCCATCGTACTTACACCGAGAATCACCAGTGAACCCTCGACAGGTGTAGTGCGAAAGGCACCGCTGAGCCTCAGAAATACACTCCGATGAATTCGTCGCAGTATTGTCGTGTAATTGTTCAGTGGAAGGCGAAGCAAACTATAGCGTTGAAGATAGCTTCACAATATAACGAAACAACATGCAACGGTAGTTTATCGTCGGCCGTGTCAGCACAACTATCTTATGCATAGTTTTGGAGGCTTTCTGACTAACGGATTTTACATGTTCTAAAAAGTTCCTTTTCTGTTCTAGAAAAATGTCTAGCTGCCTGATAACAGTGCTGCGTTTTATAGGCTCTCATCAAACCTCACGGAGGGATTTCTGACGAGAGTAAGTTTTCCCTTCAAAATTACTTATGACGTTTTATGACTAGCTATAGTAAGTTTGTTGCCTGTGCACCTTCGCGTCATCTGAGCAAGCACAAAGAGTCCACTGATGCAACTGCTAGGATGGCATCCGCGTATGCAACACCACCTTAGATAGTATTTGCCTCTTATAACGGACGTAATAGGGGTTCAGTACTAAGATCCGGTAACAATAAACCGCATGTAGGGCCTTGAAGACAAACCTTCATAATCTTTTCTATTACTTTGCTCTGCCCCACAAGCCACTGGACACTATGTCGACTAGAATAATCGACAAAGCTCTTGTACAAATATTTGGGGACACCGAGATCTCCAAGACGTACGGAAATCGCAGGCTATCGAAGATTATCGAATGCGTGGGTGATGCCAATGGTAAGGGCAAGTAACATGGTTACTAAATGTGTAACGTGGACTTTGAACGGCCGTTAGGGAATTCAATATTCCGAGATCCACAGTATCAAAAGTGTGCCGAGAATACCAAATTTCAGACATTGCCTCTCACCAAGGCCAACGCAGTGGCCGCGGCTTTCACTTAACAACCGAGAGCATTGGCGTTTGCGTAGAGTTGTCAGTGCTAACAGACAACCAACACTGAGTGAAATAACTGCAGAAATCAATGTGGGATGTGCGACGGACGTATCTGTTAGGACAGTGCAGCGAAACTTGGTGTTTATGGGCTCTGACAGCACACAACCGACGCGATTGCCTTTGCTGACAGCCCGACATCGCCTGCAGCGCCTCTCCTGGCCCCGTGACCATGTCGGCTAGACCCTAGATGACTGGTAAACACTGACCTCTGAGATGAGTCCAGATTTCTGTTGGTAAGAGCTGATGGTAATGTTCGAGTGTAGCGGAAACCCTACAAAGCCATGGATCCAAGTTGTCAAAAACGAACTGTGCAAGATGGTGGTGGTTGCATAATGGTGTGGGCTGTGTTTACACGGAAGAGATCGGGTTCTCTGGTCAAACTGAACCGATAATTGACTGCAAATTGTTATTTTCGGCTACTCGGGGATTTCTTGTTCCCAAACAACGATGCGTCATTTCATAGAGCCACAACTGATCACGACTGGTTTTAAGAACATTTTGGTCAGTTCGAGCAAGTGATTTGGCCACCCAGATCGCCTGACATGAATCCTATCCAACATTTATGGGACAAAATCGAGAGGCCAGTTCGTGCACAAAATCGTGCACCGGCAACACTTTCGCGATTTTTGACAGCTATAGAGGCACCATGGCTAAATATTTCTGCATGGGACTTGCAACGACTTGTTGAGTCCCTGGCTACGTCGATTGCAAAAGATGATCGGACTCGATTCTAGGAGGTATTCCATGACTTTCATCACCTTAGTTTATGTATAAAGTTTCTCGTTTAAGAGCCGTCTTGTCTGGTGTTTTGACAGATATCTGCAGTTTCGTTTTTGCAATGTGTATCTGATATCAGCCCAAAGAAATACTGCGCCCTCAGGTCTTCCGTGCGACGTCCAGCGTCGACAAAAAGCGTCGGTTTCTTTCTAGTTACAATCGAAATGATTTTTAAAGGAGAATTTTACGCCCCCATTCTGTACAGGGGACTTATATTACTCTAGTACGATATTCGTTTCATCGGTATGTATTAAAAAGACATTGAAACACGAAGAATAACCAGTAATACAGCAGTGACTGGGCAGTCAACCCAGGCTGGGACGCTGCTGCCGCTGCTGGAGTACTGGGTGTTCTCCGTATTTTATTGTTGCTGTAAATACAGACCGATAAATCGAATATCGCACTTGACTAATTTGGGAACGCTCTAGCGAATTGGCACATAACATTCCTCTCTAAGACCCATTTTGTTTGTAACGGGAAACAATCCGACACTTTTCGTTGAAACTGGGCGTCACATGAAAGACGTGATGCGCAGTATTTGTTTGGCTTACTCGAATTACACATTACAAACAAGAAACTGCAATTATCTGGCGGAACGCTGCAGAAAATTGTCTGACGATTGTTATGAGAAGCACCCGGTATACATATTAATGAAATGCTGTCCATGTATCAGCACGGCTGTAGAAAGCATCGCTCCTGCGAAACGGAACTCGCCCTTTTTTCACATATCTTGCGAACCATGGATGAAGGGTATCAGACGGATGTCATAATCCTTGACTTCCGGAAAGCATTTGACTCGGTGACCCACTGCAGACTCCTAAGGTACGAGCATATGGGATTGGTTCCCAAATATGTGAGTGGCTCGAAGTCTTCTTGAGTAATAGAACCCAGTACGTTGTCGTCGATGGTGAGTGTTCATCGGAGGTGAGGGTATCATCTGGAGTGCCCCAGGGAAGTGTGGTAGGTCCGCTGTTGTTTTCTATCTACATAAATGATCTTTAGGATAGGGTGGATAGCAATGTGCGGCTGTTTGCTGATGATGCTGTGGTGTACGGGAAGGTGTTGTCGTTGAGTGACTGTAGGAGGATACAAGATGACTTGGACAGGATCTGTGATTGGTGTAAAGAATGGCATGGATGTTTGTGATGTCCTTAGGTTAGTTAGGTTTAACTAGTTCTAAGTGACTAATGACCTCAGCAGTTGAGTCCCATAGTGCTCAGAGCCATTTGAACCATTTAAGAAGGCGTTCTTTTCGTGAATCGCTACTGAGGAAATTTAGAGAACTAGCATTTGAGGCTGACTGCAGTACAATTTTACTGCCGCCAACTTATATTTCGCGGAAAGACAACAAAGATAAGATAAGAGAGATTAGGGCTCGTACAGAGGCATATAGGCAGTCATTTTTCCCTCGTTCTGTTTGGGAGTGGAACAGGGAGAGAAGATGCTAGTTGTGGTATGAGGTACCCTCCGCCACGCACCTTATGGTGGATTGCGGAGTTTGCATATAGATGTAGATGTAGAACTTACAACAAAGCCTTAGCAAGTGACAGTGGCGTCGCGTATAGCCAGTTTAAACACTCTCTTGGCGTTTTAAATTTGGTAGCATGTGGCGAGAATCACTGGTAACCCGACAATCGACATGGCACAAAAGTCCAGAGCAGCTAATCGATAAACAAGCGTGTATCTCAGAACCTTTCAGCAAAGGAGCACATCGGACACGCGAGCCGCTTCGACTTCTTTGACGGCCGGCCGCAGCGTGAGCCGCTGCTCCCTTTCGTGGAAACATTTTCGTTTCCGCCATCATTTTTCTACCTACACTGCAAAACCGTCCCTTGTACTGGGACGTGGCTCTATCTAGCCACATGATCAAGGGAGCTCCCGCTAAAGTCGGAAATGCGGTTTACTCTGTCAAACAAATAAGAACTGTCGGAAATGCGGTTTACTCTGTCAAACAAATAAGAACTATGGTTTCGAGGAAACGACCAATTCCGCGAAACAACATTCGTAAAAAGTCTGATACCTTTACTTTTTTCTTATTACTAGAACATCTTAAGTCATCACGAAGACCTTGCATATGATTTGTCTACGCTGTGGCCTATAACCCAGAACTGATCAACGTGCTATACTTCCCTATACTGATTTCATTTCTTCTTCCCCTTTTTATTTTCCTTTTCCCTTTTCGTCTGTGCTGGCGGATAATAATTTTATTTCTATTCTGTGAGTATTTTAATACCGTCATTACAATAAGTGTGAAAGAATGACCGAGAAAAGATTTGCATCATCCGGTCACTGTTTTAGGTACATGAATGAACCGTTCACTTTATAGCTAAGTATGTGCTGTTTTGAAACTTCTTGGCAGATTAAAACAGAGTGACAGACCAGGACCTGAACCCGGAATTTTGCTTTTTGTGCACAATTCTTTTACCGGCTGAGCTCTCCAGCCAAGACTTACGGCGATCCTCACGCACTTACCTCCGTGAGTACCCTAACTCTTTGTTATAATATTTCACGTGAATGGCAAGGTACCAGGTTCACGTCCAGGTGCTGCAAACATTTTTAATCCTTCAGGAAGTTATTTTTAATCCATCAGGAAGTTATTTCGTTAGCCTTTACTGGTATTTTCGCGCACATCTAATGAAGGAGCATATTTAAATTTAACCTACGTAAATCAAGTTTGTGCTCTAATATTTTCTCTCAGTCGCAGCACCTTTTTTATTCCTATTTCTGTGGCTAGGGAAATCTTAGCAGAGTACAGTGCAAATTCAGCTAGTTAGACGACAGCACAATCATATGTAACATCGGACAGAAACCAGAAGTTACACTCGATTTTTTACATAACTGATCTGTATAATATTTATAGTTGAAAAGCACTCTATTTTGTGAAGTTTTATCGTCGTGATATTCATTAATGCTACAGATCTACCTCACATTACAAGATACTACACACTTCATTTATGCAAGCTACGGCGAAAATAAATTATTGTCAGTTATTATGACATTGATAGACACATTTTTATATACATATTTCTTGTACAGATACGGAAAATACAGTTTTAATACCTTTCGCGAAATTATTTACAGTCTTTTTTCGTGTATACATAATTCAATAAACGGGTAATACTGACTCATTTACAACTGTCCTTCTGGATGTCAGTCAGGTGCCCACTGACGATTCTAAGGATACCGATCATTTTGTGGGGGAATCTATTTTATCTGTCACTCTTTTCTGCGTGGGACACTTGTGTCATATAAAAAAGTTTTTGTCTGCACTTCAGCTATTTTCTGCTGGGCTTCTCAAAGTATTTAGACAGTTGTTTTTCGCTAAACGGTTTTAAATGTAGTAGAAACACAGTAAATACTTTTCCCGTACGCTCCACCGAATTTTAAACTGCGTTTTGCACATTATTAACATCTATGTACATTACTTTTTTTGTGTTTCCAAAACGCAATCTGCAAGTTTTTCCAAATGTTGAAGAGTTCATAATACTAGCTATTGATGGTACGGGCACAATCAGCCACAGATTTTGCCTCTTGTCTGGTTTCTGAGGTTATACGTGACTCCTTCTGATGACTAGTAGAAAAGATGAAAACAACCAGTCTTGCTCGTGGTGTTTCGATGAAGCACACAATCTATAATATAGTTCCCGCGGACTTCCGCTTTTAAGCGGAGAGTAAGGCCTGACTGAGGGACTTCGGCGATTCTGTGGCAACCTAGACTGCGACTTTCTAAATTTTGTTGTAGGGTTGACAGCTGCAGACTCCACAAAAGGGATAAGGATTACATTACACATCTGGGGCGGCTGACAGTGCAGTTGACGGCGTGTAAAATGCATACAAGGTTTTCTATTTGCCACTTTCCATCCACATAAGTTTAAAATTGCAATAGCGTACTCCAAGTACTCGTATCAGACCATACGAAATGCCAGAAATACATGATAATATCTACATGTAAATGATAAATTGCAGAATCATTTTCAAAAAATTCCAGAATCCTAAGCACAATAAAAGGGTGTGAGATCCACTTAATATTCGGCACTTGGAGCTAGCTGAGGCCAGAAATTGATGTTGACTAGATATTCAGGACAAACTCGTTCACTGAAAAAATGGGCTCCATGGGACATGAGGTTCAGCAGTAGATAAGAATCTTAAATTATCTGAGGTAGACCCTGGGTCTGCGGGCGAAATGATTTGTGTACGAATAACAATCACGAATGTGATAAAAGTTTTAAATGGCTCTTACCATCGGCCACCAGACTGATCTGCAAAATTAACTGATAATCTCAGAGAGAAATTCCTTTCGGTAGCTACGTTGTAATAGTTGGAGAAAAGTCTTTTCCCCTCTGTTTTGCTTGAGAAAATTACAACATTATTACTGGCGGTTGAGAGAAAATTTACTGCGGAACAGTTATAAAATCTTTCTCTGAAAATTACTTTAAACAACTAGTTTGCCATGATGCCCATGATGGAAATATACTTAACTTATTTGTAACAAGCAGATAGATCTGCTCTCTTTAAGGACGTTCATCTAGAGACAGGGATCAGCGACTGTAGCAGCAGTGGGTACCAAGGTACAGTTGACTAGAAAAGTAAGTAGAAATGTCAAATTACACAGCAAAATGGATAATGAGGAGGTTACTTCATTTCACATATGGGAGCTAGAATCATATGATTCAGGGAGTAAATACGTAGAGGAGTTGTGGCTGGAATTCAAACAATAGTGGACCAAGTTCTAGAAAAATATGTACCAAGCAGAACAATTAAAAATCGTTGATTTCCCTCTTGTTAAACAGACATTATGAGGATATATAAAGAATAAATTCGCACGTAGCTATAAGTTAACTGTAAACCGCTCTGGCACCAGAAGTACAATGCGTCAAGCCTTCAATGACTTCAGTAGGAATATATTATCACAGGCCTGTTGCACAGTTCCAAGACGTTTCGATCAAATGTTATGGTTTTTTGTGGCATAAAAATCACTGTACAGCTACTCGTATATGAAACAATAACCGAAATAGAAGACAGCAAATAAATGGCGGAAATTATTAATTCTGTGTACAAATGATCCTTTACAAATCACTCCATAGCCATACCGCTGGTAGGATGAGTGACATAGCAATCGGTGTTAGTTGTCTTGAAAAGCAGCTTAAGTCACTTACACTCATTAAATCACTATGCCACGATGGTGATCTCTGTCAAGTTCTATACAGAATTTTCAAGTGAATTACCTCCGCTTTTGAAAATAATTTACCGGAGGTCCCTTCAGCAGAGATATACTCCCGGTGACAAAAAAAAGAGCACAGGTCACACCCATCTATATAAAAAAAGTAAGTAGATATGATACAAAGAACTAGCGCTCTATATCACTCACACGTATTTGTTACAGAATACTAGAATATTTAATGAGTTCACACATTTTGACCTACCCGGGCAAAATACTCTTCCCTGTGAAAAGCTGAAATTCCAGAAATATATATCACGTGAAACTCGCGAGAAACTCACGCTCTCCGCAAATGATATCCTCAGTGCACTGATAAAGAAAATCAAATTTATTCGATGTTTTTTGGCTTTGTAATTTTTTTGATTCAGTACCACATCGAATGTTTCTAAGGGAATTCTTATGGAATATATAACCAGGTTTACAACTGAACGGAATATTTTCTAACTGGCAAGACGCAGCACGTTATCGTGGCTGCATAAAAGTAAGTACTGCGTTGTCAGTAGAAATGCAATAACAGCAGAATGGGTCGGACAGAAGAGCTCAGTGACTTTGAAAGTGTACTAATCATTGGACGCCACCTGAGTGGTAGTACGGACCAAGATACGGAAAAGCGTTCGGTAAAAATGGGTGTTAAAATGAATACCTTAAGAGCTTGAATATTTGTTCATCTTCTCTACTGTGAAACACATCTCTTCTACTGCAAGCTCTTTGCTATTCCGAAAGACCTGCAGTAAACAAATGAAGATGCATTCCTCTGTTATTGCCCATGGATACAGCACGCAGGAAACCTCAATGTATTAACTGAACGAAACACTTTTTTAGCCTTCTTTCACAAACTTTATTATTGCTGTACCACATAGATTTCGGGCTACAAACACATTTTCTAGTGTATAAGTGATCTCAAAGATGAGAACCAAACAAATATAGACATGTCGGCTTCTTAAATCTGTCGAGTCTTGACTTAAATTGTAAAAGTTATCTTTGTTAATAATTTTGATAAATTACATATGGATTTACAGAATTCATCAGGATAGTATTTACAAAGTTCATTAATACAGCGTTTACAATATCTATGATGAAACATACTTTTCAGTACAGCTATACACAGTAATGGATTTTTTAACTATGTGCATGAAGGCACCATGGTTTTTCTTATATGTAGGAGTTGCAATATTGTCTAAAATAGGTGAATAACTGAATTGAGTTAATTCATTCAGTAATAAAAGTGAGGATATACACATCTGTTTCTTAATATCTAACAAAGTGAGCCTTGCACCCTTTTCCTTTGGTTTGTAGGACTTGTATGTCAATTATGTATTTACATTATGTAAAAGAAATTCAGACCTCGACCGCTTGAAATAAATCCAGTGGCGACAAGTCAAAATTCGTGCATGACCGGGAGTCGCATCCGGATTTCCCGGTTTACGTGAGCGGTTGCCTTAAGCGCTTCGTCCATTCGAGCACGCTTCCCATCCAATTCAAATTCTAAACTTGTCCACCAATACAAATGTAGCTTCCACTGTCTATTATCATCACTCCTCGCAGCTTCACCTAAATCGCAGTTGGAGCTAGACGCAAGGGACATCCCATTTCGGAAATCCACAGTGTCAAAAGTGTGCCGAGAATACAAAATTTTAGGCATTACCTCTCACCACGGACAACGGAGTGGCCGACGACTTTCACTTAACGTCCGAGAGCGGCAGCGTTTGTGTAGAGGTGTCAGTGCTGACACAAGTACCACTGCGTGAAATAACCACATAAATCAATGTGGGACGTACGACGAACGTATCCATTAGGAAATTTGGCGTTAATGGGATATAGCACGTGGCAACCGACACGACTGCCTTTGCTAACAGCAGGACATGGCCTGCAGAGCCTCTACTGAGCTGGTGACCATATCGGTAGGACCCCAGACGACTGGGAAACTGTGGCCCGGTTAACTGCGTCCCGATTTCGGTTGATAAGGGTAGGGTTCGAGTGTGGCGCAGACCCCACGAGGGCATGGAACCAAATTGTCAACAAGGAACTGCGCAAGCTGGTGATGGCTCCATAATGGTGCGGGCTGTGTTTACATGGAATGGACTGGATTCTCTGGTCCAGATGAACCGATCATTGAATTGAAATTGTTATTTTCGCCTACTTGCAGACCAATTTCATAATGCCACAAACGTTCGCAATTGGTTTGAAGAACATTCTGGACAGTTCGAGCGATTTATTTGGCTACCCAGATCGCCCGACATGTATCCCGTTAAATATTTGTGTGACGTAATCGATAGATCAGTTCGCGCACAAAATCTTGCACCGGCAACACTTTTGCAATTATGGACGGCTTTAGAGGCAGCATGGCTCAGCATTTCTGCAGGGGGCTTCCAACGACTTGTTGAATCCATGCCACGTCTAGTTGTTGTAATAAGCTGTTTATACACGGTGTTTTCGTAGGAAAGTGTAAAATTTAACGGGACATAGAGGACGCTCGACTAAACAATTTGAGGTAGGGCACCAGGGTTCGAAGAAACCAGCTTAAGAGATAATAGGAACTGTGTACCTTTTTCTTCATATTAATTACTGTTAACTGCAAATACCGTCATTGACACAATGAACATACCATTTGTACTGCATCTTACAAAATGTGCTGCAACTAACGGCTGACAACCTTAACTCAAGCATGACATCGGAGAACTAGAGCCTGACGCAGCCTCATAAATATCCCTGGTGTGTTTCGAATTAGATCACAGGCAGCTACGATTCTGGCAACTAATTCCATCTCCGTATCCGCTGGGATCTCATCACAAATGACTTTAGATATCCCGATAGGAAATACTCAAGGGGATTTAGGTCAGGTGACCTCACAGGCCATGGAATAGGACCTTCCTTTCTACTCCAACGACCAGGAAATACGACACTGAAATAATTGCGGACATCCCCACACTGAAGTGAGGCGGTGCACCTTTGTGTTGTATCCATATCCTCTCACGAATAGCCAAGGGTACGTTCTCCAACATCTCAGATAGAACTCTTTGCACGAACCTCAAGTAAAAAAATCCTGCATCATTACTTCCTACTAATCAGGTTCGTCCTACTTGCAGGAAATAAAGAATGTAAATGTAAATAAACAGCACCATACGTGTAAACTGGTACGCATGTTAGTTGTAAATAAGTTGGAAAACAGTAATGCTAGACAAAGCGGTAGACAAGTTTACTTCGACATCTTCTTAAGCTGGCTTCTCCGACCCCAGGTTCCCTACCTCAAATTGTTTATTGAAACATTCTCTATGTCTTCTCACGTTTTTGCACGCTCTTACGGAAACACCCTGTATGCGGTTTTCATTTATGCAATGTATGGCAAAGGATGAATCTGGCTTATTTAATCCTTTGTGAACGTTGCATAAATGAAAACCACAAATATATAACTGATATACAAGTTCTACACCTGGAAGGAAAGGGTGCAAAGCTCACTTAGAAATTTTAAAAAACAATAAACAGCTGTGTGTCTATCCACATGTATTACTGAATGAACAAACTCAATTCAATTGTTCGCCCCTTTTAGAAAATATCCTACGTAGAAGAAAAACCTTGGTACCTTCATTCATATGACAAAAAATTAATTCCTGTGCATAGCTCTGCTCCAACGTATATTTAGTCAGAGTTGTTTAAATACTCTACTAATGAATTTCGTAAAATCTGTCCTAATGAATTTTGTAAATCAATATGTAATTTTGTCAAAATTATTAACAGAGATAACTTTCACAGTTTAAGTAAAGAATCGATGTTTAACTTTGCTTGGTTGTCATCTTTGGGACCAGTTATGTAGTCTACTAGAAAATGGGCTTATAACGGCAAACCTATGTCATACAATGATAGTAAAGTTTGTGAAGCAAGGCTAAAAAAGTGTTATCGAATGGCTAAAAAAGTGTTATCGAATATACAATGTTACATGAACAACCCACAGCTGAATCAAATAAAATGATATGTTAGTGTTAATATTACAAACCGTATCCACAGTTCTGGGGAATGGCACCTCATACATTAGTTGGAATGGAACCAGTTTGTGTTTTCGTAAGCTTTTGAAATGCTTTCACATTGTTGTTTTATCTTTGCACTTACCAGCATAAGTGAAGCCTATCAGTCAACAGGGAGAATGGCAGATACGCTTAACCAAAACATTATGACCACCTGCTTAATAGCTAGTTTTTCCATTTTTGGAACTAAATACATCACAGATTCTGCGTATCAGAGACCAACAATTTGTTGGTAGGTATGTGGATGTATGTGGCATTAGATGTCTACCCACAGGTCATGTATTAAGCGTCAATAACGGGCTGCTGATTAGCGTACGCGGTGATAGCGCCTGATAACTGCCCAGATGGGTTCCATATGATTTATATCAAGCGAATTTGGTCGCCGAGACATCAACATAAATTCACTATAATGTTCCTCATACTATACTACAGCGCGGTTCTGGCTCCGAGACACGGACAGTTATATTGCTGAAACATGACATCGCCCTCGGGGAGGACATCACGCAGATGTTTCGCAGCTGTCAGCGTGTCTTCGCTTACTACCACAGGCCCCATGCAAGTGCAGGAGAATATCTTCCACGGCATCTGTGGGGAGGCATTGCGGGCTTTCAACAATAAAGATGTAACTGCTCCACTGTCCAAGTCCTTCCGCCGACCGTGCGTCCGTCGCGCCGTACCGTCCCGGACTTCCCATGTACTGTGCGACTGCCCCCACGCCGCACTGCTTAGAACTCCCCCTCCATTCACTTCGGTAGTCGCCTCTCTTAGTAACGAGCGCGACTGGCGATAGCGACTCCGTCATGTCTCCAAGTCAACGCACACTCACACACATTTTGAAACACATTCGAAATACTGGATTTACATTTAAATAACTTGAAATTAAATAGATATCCCTACGGCTGGACCATAAACACCCTCTAACACACATTATTAAATACATAAACCAATTAAATAAACATATATCAAAGGAATAGAAACAAAATTAAACCAGTAGCCTAATGTCTCTGTGCTTTCTAAATCACAGTAAATAATTGACCAATTTCTTCATGAATAGCATATATCAGAAACAAACAAAGACATAGACGAATAAATATATTTATAAGCATGCTGCTACCGTTTTTTCGTGTAAATGGTTCAAATGGCTCTGAGCACTATGGGACTTAACTTCTGAGGTCATCAGTCCTCTAGAACTTAGAACTACTTCAACCTAACTAAACTGAGGACATCACACACATCCATTCCCGTGGCAGGATTCGAACCTGCGACTGTAGCGGTCGCGCGGTTCCAGACTGTAGCGCCTAGAACCGCTCGAGCACCCCGGCCGGTTTTGTGAAATGTGGAGTACTTATGGCCTCTCGCGATCGATAGTTATCGTCCACTTTGACCACCAATAACTCGTGTACTATTGAAGTTACATGCCTGTAATTCATACCAATTTAGGTTTAGGTTGGTTGGTTGGTTGGTTTGGGGGATTAGGTTTAGGCTAGTAGCGACGAACTCGGATGAAGCGTTTAGATTTTGGAAATTTGTTGCTGGGTGTTACTTGTGTAATTTACAGTCAGATACTAAACTTTAAACTAATAAAGATGTTGAAAATCTGATTACACCATCAGAATCACCGTGCAAATAATGGTAACGCACATGTTTCTTTTTCGTGATATCATCATTCATCTGGACACTATTAATTTGTGTACGAAATGTGAAATGTCTGCCACTAAGGTTTCACAAAGTCCGCCATCTTAGGCATTCCCGGCGTGTTTCCTTCATCGACACAACGTCACCATGGAATTCCCAGCCACGCGGCCGATGGACTCCAGCTAACGTTTGGCACCACGTGGCCGCCGACGAGCCGCGGCCCGCCGAGAGGTCCCAACGCGGCCACGCCAACTCCGAACATAGAATACACTCCTGGAAATGGAAAAAAGAACACATTGACACCGGTGTGTCAGACCCACCATACTTCCTCCGGACACTGCGCGAGGGCTGTACAAGCAATGATCACACGCACGGCACAGCGGACACACCAGGAACCGCGGTGTTGGCCGTCGAATGGCGCTAGCTGCGCAGCATTTGTGCACCGCCGCCGTCAGTGTCAGCCAGTTTGCCGTGGCATACGGAGCTCCATCGCAGTCTTTAACATTGGTAGCATGCCGCGACAGCGTGAACGTGAACCGTATGTGCAGTTGACGGACTTTGAGCGAGGGCGTATAGTGGGCATGCGGGAGGCCGGGTGGACGTACCGCCGAATTGCTCAACACGTGGGGCGTGAGGTCTCCACAGTACATCGATGTTGTCGCCAGTGGTCGGCGGAAGGTGCACATGCCCGTCGACCTGGGACCGGACCGCAGCGACGCACGGATGCACGCCAAGACCGTAGGATCCTACGCAGTGCCGTAGGGGACCGCACCGCCACTTCCCAGCAAATTAGGGACACTGTTGCTCCTGGGGTATCGGCGAGGACCATTCGCAACCGTCTCCATGAAGCTGGGCTACGGCCCCGCACACCGTTAGGCCGTCTTCCGCTCACGCCCCAACATCGTGCAGCCCGCCTCCAGTGGTGTCGCGACAGGCGTGAATGGAGGGACGAATGGAGACGTGTCGTCTTCAGCGATGAGAGTCGCTTCTGCCTTGGTGCTAATGATAGTCGTATGCGTGTTTGGCGCCGTGCAGGTGAGCGCCACAATCAGGACTGCATACGACCGAGGCACACAGGGCCAACACCCCGCATCCTGGTGTGGGGAGCGATCTCCTACACTGGCCGTACACCACTGGTGATCGTCGAGGGGACACTGAATAGTGCACGGTACATCCAAACCGTCATCGAACCCATCGTTCTACCATTCCTAGACCGGCAAGGGAACTTGCTGT
The DNA here is from genome assembly GCF_023864345.2 of Schistocerca serialis cubense. Taxonomy (NCBI): domain Eukaryota; kingdom Metazoa; phylum Arthropoda; class Insecta; order Orthoptera; family Acrididae; genus Schistocerca; species Schistocerca serialis. The sequence continues at coordinate 371,580,195 of NC_064640.1, read as the reverse complement.
TCCAACAGGACAATGCACGTCCGCATGTATCCCGTGCCACCCAACGTGCTCTAGAAGGTGTAAGTCAACTACCCTGGCCAGCAAGATCTCCGGATCTGTCCCCCATTGAGCATGTTTGGGACTGGATAAAGCGTCGTCTCACGCGGTCGGCACGTCCAGCACGAACGCTGGTCCAACTGAGGCGCCAGGTGGAAGTGGCATGGCAAGCCGTTCCACAGGACTACATCCAGCATCTCTACGATCGTCTCCATGGGAGAATAGCAGCCTGCATTGCTGCGAAAGGTGGATATACACTGTACTAGTGCCGACATTGTGCATGCTCTGTTGCCTGTGTCTAAGTGCCTGTGGTTGTGTCAGTGTGATCATGTGATGTATCTGACCCCAGGAATGTGTCAATAAAGTTTCCCCTTCCTGGGACAATGAATTCACGGTGTTCTTATTTCAATTTCCAGGAGTGTATTTCCAGGGCGCCACAACTCGCCCGTTACCTCACAACATCCACCTAATGTAGCAAAAATGTGATTCACCCGAAGAGCCAAAACGTTTCCATTCATCGACTGTCGAATCCCGGTGGTCCCGTGCCCAGTGGAATCATAGCTGACGATGTCGTTGGGTCAACATGTGAACCCGAAGGAGTGGTCTGCTGCGGAGCTCCATGTTTAACAATGTATGATGAGCGGTGTGCTCCTAAACACTTGTGCGTGCTCCAGCATTCTGCTCTTTCGGCAGCGATACCACAGATCCCCATCTATCCTACTTTACGGAGCAGACAAGCCTCCGAACCCCACGTTATGTGGGGAGTCGTTGACATCCAACCATTTATCGCCTCGTGGGTAGTTTCACTGTCCTACCTCTTTCCATAGAAACTCACGAACAGTACGTAAACATTTGACCAGCTTCGCCGTTTTCGACATACTCGTTCACCGGCTCTGCGTAATAATAATCTTCCCTTTGTCAAAGTCGCTTATCTCAATGTATTTCTCCATTTGCAGCCCATATCTTCACTAGGGTGATCCCACTCTGTGTCTGCTCCGCCTACATACTGTTGTTACCGCGTCACGTGCTCACGACGCCACCGGGCGACATCCATCGTCGCAGTGGGCATTGGTCATAAAGTTTTGCCTTGACAGTGCATGATCATCTGTTATGCTCTGACAAATGGATGCAACCGTCGTCCCGCGCCTCGCGCCCCGCCAGCTGTATAATATCCAGGAAGCAAGGTACCATCTGTACAGTTATTCTGCCGTTTTCTCCCGCGACTAGCAGACTCTGGATCAGCAGCTCCAACAACGGCGGCTCGTGGCAGACCTCGTGCCACTCAAACTCGGTTTTGGAGGAGCGAGTATTGGAACGACTGGAAGATGACCCGGAACTTTAGAGGCCCTACTGTTTCGCAGTTACAGGAAGATATGTCCTCATTTGTTTACTGCATTCTGTATGTCGTTCGTAATAACAAAGAGCTTGCAGAAGCAGAGATGTCTTTCACAGTAGCGAAAGCGAACGACTGCTCATAGTTTTTAAGGTAGGCACGTTACAGACCATATAAACTAGACACTTTCGTCTTTTTTTTCGTCTGTTCTACCATCCTTCGAGATACTGAATAGTTTTTAAAACATCCTGCATAGCTGATTTTTCTACAATCAGTAAGGCGATACGAGAGAATGTATAAAAGAAGTCTGTGGTTAACGTATTACTCACTTCACTGCACATACACAACACGTGGTTTCTTAATAGGTTTCATTTGAAAGATGTCATCTAGTTCCCTTTATCGGATAAAAATAATAATCTCGGGCTATAACAGCTGCAGGCTTGAGTGCGTCTGTGAGGAACAAATATGTCTTTTCTTAAACATCTGGATAAGGAAGTAAGTAGACAGCCAACTCCCAGAGCACTAAAGATTACGACATGTATTAATCGTTCTCCATATTTGTTCGGCTTTTAGCTAACTACTACCTTATTGCATATTAAGCACGCATCTTTCGAAATCTGAGTTTTGCTATTTAGAGAGAGGGAGAGACTAGCCCGTTTCAACGCCTACGCCATTCAAAGTTTCGCAAGCGAATTTTTTACCCGCTCTCATCGCCTGCCACAGTACATCTCCCGATAAACGCTGTCTAGTGAACTTTAATCGCGTTTTTCCGTTTGCAATCCGACACAGTTCTTTTTCCACTACTAACTTTACAGCTGAGATTTATGTTGGTTTGTCATTGTGCATCATCGTATGACAATGGTTTACCATGTGCTTTATATAACAGCTTTTTAAACGGTAATACCCAATGTGGGGTATCACAGAAGCAGCATCTATGTTCGGCGACCCTTTCACTTCTTACTTTACCTCCAGAAATATGCTATTGCCTGTAGCTACTGATGTTAGTACAGCCGCGTCTTTGTTGGCTGCAGGCTGTGAAATGTGGCACTGTTGCTCGGTATAGGATAATCGGTCCTAGAAACAACTTTGGAGAATAACTATGAAATGACGACGTACAGGGGATAGGCAAAATAATGTGAACACCTGTACTTACTTGCGAATGGTTTGTTAATAAGGGGTTGGACCCCCATTTGCCCGTAACATGGAATATTGGCATATAATGATTGTTTAGTCTCCAGTGGAATGTTATGCCATTCTTCTACAGAACCTCTTCTAACTCCTGTAATGACGAGGAGGCTACCGCCAACAAGAGTTCAATGATGTACAAGGCCGGGGACTGTGCTTGCCAGGGAAAACGCTGCAGTTCATTTGCTTGTTCCTGTGTTGTCCTGGCTGTGTAGTTCAAAATAGTTCAAATGGCTCTGAGCACTATGGGACTTAACTTCTGAGGTCATCAGTCCCCTACAACTTAGAACTACTTAAACCTAACCAACCTAAGGACATCACACACATCCATGCCCGAGGCAGGATTCGAACCTGCGACCGTAGCGGTCGCGCGGTTCCAGACCGTAGCGCCTAGAACCACTCGTCCACCTCGGCCGGCCAAGCTGTGTGCATGGGTGCATTATCGTCCTGAAATATGGCATCATTGTTGGGGAACAACATTGGAATCATGGAGTGCACCCCTGATGTGAACATTTTAGGCGTAAAATGTTCACATAATCGTTGCCTGTAACACGATCTTTGAGAGTAATGATGGGAGCAGCAGAATACCATGAAATGGCTGCCCCCACCATCATACCTCCACCTACATGCTTAACCGTTGGGATTAAGCAATCAGGATTGTGGGCTTCTATTGGCCCATATGATGTGTTAGCGTACGACGATCTACGTCATTTAGTATTGATTTGCGCCCACTATTACGTTTACACGGTGATATCTCTCCAAGTTTCGTGTTGGCTGTTATGACTGTTGAAACAGTTGTTCTTTAATCATTCAATAAGTTCGCTGTCTTGGTTACTGATGCCCCAGCTAATTGGGCCCCCACAACCTTCCCTCTCTGGAAATCTGTTAGGTCTTTCATTGCACGTCGATCTCGGCCTCTGAATGCAAATACGAAGTGTGCACTACTCATAAACAACCTGCACTGATGCCTAGTCCGCTCTGAACACGCACAGTCCAGTGCAACACGTGACTCACTTGAGTTGTTGGCCGTTAAACACAACCATCCCATTACTACCACTGTTCACATAATGCGGGCGCTGTGGTCGAGCGGTTCTAGGCGCTTCAGTCTAGAACCGCGCTGCTGCTACGGTCGCAGGTTCGAATCCTGCCTCGGTCATGGATGGGTGCGATGTCCTTAGGTTAGTTAGGTTTAAGTAGTTCTACGTCTAGGGGACTGTTGACCTCAGATGTTAAGTCCCATAGTGCTTAGAGCCATTTGACCAAACTGTTCACATAATTTTGCCTACCCCTTGTATGTTACGTCGCTTCTTTGTTGTATAATGATTTTATAAATCCTTGTATAAGGACTCACTTATTTGTGCTGTACGAGAGGCAATCAGCATGTCAGTATAACTCGATTTAATTCACATATTCACGGAATAAATCACTATTGTCATGATTCCTGGAATAATGTAAAATCTCTGGATTATTCTGATTGCTATTTATTCTGATGATAAAGCTGTCCTCAACCCGATTGTTGGTTTGGATCTTGCAGCTCTATACTGAGCATGCCGCATTGGAAACGATACGCCCTTGCTCCCCTTCGACCTGTGAGCTGAATTACCCAGCTAGCTGTAGGGGAACTTACAGTTTAAAGTGGACCCCTAACTACGGTGCAACTTGGATTTTTTCACATACAAAAATAACCAGGTTTGAAAGAAGTAATATACGATGCGAGTTCAATGTGTAATGCAACACATTTATTTTTCTCTGCCAGTTTCGGTTGAAAAAATGCGGAATTTGTTGTGGAACATTGCGACGTATTCCTGTTCCAGCCCCTACACTTCCATGAAGTTCCGATAGGTGGCGGCGCTATACGTAACCATCCAGATAGCATCTGTAAAGGAAGTACGTTCCAAGCAGAGAGCTTTCATTGAGTTCCTTTTGGAGGAAAACCAGCGCATCGTAGATATTCATAGGCGCTTTCAGAATATCTGAGAAGACCTGGCAGTGAGCAAAAGCACGGTGAGTCTTTGGGCGAGGCGTCTCATTATCGCAACAAGGTCACGCAAACCTGTTCGATCACCCGCGTGCCGGCCGGGCGCACACAGCTGTGACACCTGCGATGTTGAAACGTGCGGACGTTCTTATTCGAGGTGATCGACGTATCGCAATCAAACACCTTGCTGCACAATTGGACGTCTCTGTTGGTAGTGCTAACACACTAGTCCACCATTGGGGGTAGTCAAAAGTGTGTGCCCCCTGAGCCGGCCGGAGTGGCCGTGCGGTTCTAGGCGCTACAGTCTGGAACCGAGCGACCGCTACGGTCGCAGGTTCGAATCCTGCCTCGGGCATGGATATGTGTGATGTCTTTAGGTTAGTTAGGTTTAATTAGTTCGGAGTTCTAGGCGACTGATGACCTCAGAAGTTAAGTCGCATAGTGCTCAGAGCCATTCGTGCCCCCTGAATTCCTCGCCGCCTAACAGAAGAACATAAAGAGCGACGAAGGACCACCTGTATGGAATTGCTTGCGCGTCATGAGGCTGATCGTGACAATTTTTTGTCGAACATCGTCAGAGGCGATGAAGCATCGGCTCATCACTTCGAACCGGAAACAAAATGGCCATCCATGGAGTGGCGCCACACCACCTCTTCTCCGAAGAAAAAGTTCTAAGCTTCACCCCCAGCCAGTAAAATCATGTCCACGGTTTTCTGGGACTCCGAAGAAGTTATTCCGTTTGATGTACTCCCTCGTGGTGCAACGATCGACTCTGAAGTGTATGAATGATATGTGTTTCTCAGCTTTGAGCATTTTCCACACTTTCGTTAACGCTGTCTTCTGAAATAATTTTCAGTCTATTTTAAGAAAGATTAATAATGCCATTAACAGCAAAATAGAAGGAAACTACTTTCATTACTGTACATTGAAACTGATATAACCCAAAAAAAGTCTCACTGTTTTAGCAGGTGGTAATATAGACTAATTCGAATAAAATATTGCAAGTAACGTTGGTTGCAGAAATAAAGCTGTCCGAATGCAACCCAAGCAAATACCCACAGGAGGTGTTAAGCAAAGGCAAGTAGTTAAGTTCGAAGGTGATTTTCAAAAATTCCACTTTCGACTTTAATGAATTTTCGAATTCTCTTGACAACACCATGTGTACCTCTATTGGGGTCGTCTTATTGTTCTTTTATGGGGCGAGCATAATCCGAACAACAAATTTACCTCATGTGCTTACGTTTTCTTTGCAAACTTTTCCCTTCAACCATTCCCAGAGGCAAAGGAACTCCTTGAAAAACAGCCAGCTAATCTTTATCGTGGTAAAGAAAGCCTCTGGATTGTCAATTATTTATGTGGTGCTCCGACATACCAATAATTTCAGAGCGAACATCTATAAGCAGTTCACTAACTTTATCTCTAATACCTCTTACATTTTGGTGAAATATGCTAATTTCTTCTCTATTTGGAAACATAACATCCTCTGAAGGTGAGCCCTAAGTTAGAGGGACTTCCTTTAAGCAGGTATACCTATCAGCTGACTTCAATCTAAAAAAGGTGTAGCTCTAACACCAACAACTACAGGAATTTTTCCATGAGTGATCCCACCACCACCCAGTACTCTGTCACCTATGAGCTTTGCCCCTATTGAGGTGCAGACCATGCCTAGTGAAACCCGACCTACTGATAGACCCAACTGGCACAACTGAAATGTGACCCATGCCCTCTGCATTCAGCGCCCTCACCAGCCCCATGTTAACGCTCCTAACAGCCGCATTAAGATGAGGCCGATCGTGACGCTGAAACAGTTGCACGAAATGCACATTAGTTTGATTAGCTATCTTTACCAGGTCACCACCTACATCATATTCGCCGACCCTACCAAGTCTGTTCCCTGATCCACCCACTATCACTTCCTGATCCTCCTTCGTAAGATTCCTACAAAACTCACCTATGCTGTCAGTCACTTGAGCCAACCACTCTCTAGGCTTCACAATGCTGGTGACCTGGTACCCACTCCCCAACAATTCCTGCAACTGTTGGCCCACACTTCTACCGTGCGAACTACCTAGCAGCAGAACCGTCTTCTTTCTGTTTGAGGCCTGCCGAGGTGGCCGAGCGGTTCTAGGCGCTACAGTCTGGAACCCCACGACCGCTACGGTCGCAGGTTCGAATCCTTTCTCGCGCATGGATGTTTGTGATGTTCTTAGGTTAGTTAGGTTTAAGTAGTTCTAAGTTCTAGGGGACTGATGACCTCAGAAGTTAAGTCCCATAGTGCTCAGAGCCATTTGAACTATTTTTTCTGTTAGACTTTGCAAATAACCTAGGCCTCCTAACTGCTGAGGGCTGCTGCATGTTTCCTACATCTACAGCTATATGAGGCTCTCTCCACTCAACTCTGACGGCTGGTCAAACCTATTGCATATACTGAAAGTATAACTTTCTGAATACGTCCTCCTCCTAGCTGCCTTCTTGCCATCTGCCAGTTCCCATTCCCCACCACACTTCAGCCTCCTCAACCTATACGGTTCCTCCTTTGTGCGTTGCAACTGCACCTGAAGGGCACAGATCTTACGCTCCTGCTCCTCTATCAACTTATTTATACTACAGATTCTGCATTCCCAGGAGAGGGTTTCGCTAGAATGCCCACTGGATTCCCCACTCATCTATGTATCTATTTCAATCAGTCAACACTGGCTTTTTTTCTTTTTAAACCTATGCAACTGTCACTAGGTATTATCTTTTGCGGAACTCTCATTTTCACTTTCGCCTGTGTCAATGTTTTAATTAATCAACAAATCCGCCATTTACATTTTAAATTATGCAATTGAATATTTGTCTTCTTGTTACGTCACACATTTCTTTTGTCAACTGGCGTCTCCAGTTTTAAAATACGTTGTAAAATTTTTACTTTCATATGGTTGAAGAGCGGGCACTTGTATCCGCTCGCAGCCTACCCCTCGCCCGTATGGGGCGAGGGGAATGAAATGACAAACAAAAACAAGACTAAATTTTTATCACTGTGCTTTGCTCAATTACGCATGGCAATTCATTTTTAATTTAACGACGAAAATGTAGGCACGTATGTTACTAGAGGTAAAAGAGAAAATTTACGACTTAAATTCAGTCACTTTAGGTAAACTTTTAACTAACATTCGTACTGCTGTTATTTCTCGGAGGGAACTATAGAGTGTAATGAACAATTTACCAAGCAGGTGTCGGAAATGCTTGAACAACGATGGGAGGCACTTCCAGCATCTCCTTGCTTAATGTACGTGCGTAATTTCCTTTTCAAGTATTTATGTTTTGTATGTTAGAAATAACTGACGCCACAAACCGTGCTACCTGTCACCCTCGTCAAGCAGTAAGGTTGAGGCAGTATTAGTTACGTCTTCCAATCGCCTAATGTGCTCGGTTAATTAATGAAGCACTGTGATAACTCAGCAACTTACTGTTTGTTGCCATTTACTACCGCATACCTAGGTTTCTCCTGCAACAAGATTTAAATGTATTCGTGAGATATACATAATGTGAAAGGCTCTAAGGGCTGTTGCTAACATATCTAACCCATTGATGGGAGCCACTGAACCACTGAGCACATTTTGGTTGGTTTGGGTAATTGGTTTACCAGCTTTCATCACCAATTAAATCTACGTATTTAAATGGTTCAAGCATTAAAGAATATGGCTTATGATGCTATTCTGGTCTGTAACATTTACCTTACCTTTTACAAAAGTGAAACCAGGTGCTGAAATTCATTGATCTTTTGTTTTACGAATGCTTAATAGGGCTTATTTTCATCATGAAGACAATCAGCCCTGTTCCGTAATGTGTGTGTGAAATCTTATGAGACTTAACTGCTAAGGTCTTCAGTCCCTACTCTTACACACTACTTAACTTAAATTATCCTAAGGACAAACACACACACCCATGCCCGAGGGAGGACTCGAACCTCCGCCGGGACTAGCCGCACAGTCCATGACTGCAGCGCCGTAGACCGCTCGGCTAATCCCGCGCGGCCCTGTTCAGTAGATCATCTACATTTTATCACAAAATGTATTTGACCATCGAGCTAAAACTGAAGCACTTCGGTTGTTGTCATTTAGCAGCTTGTAATCCGGAGTAGGGACATTCATCACCTTTATAGCAGAAAGTCGTTGATCGCATTGATAATGCTTCCACGGAAAACAGAAGTCCATCAGTCAAGGAGCGCTGCAATAATGACAGTTATGGGTTTTTTTGTCTATTGCAATGTTAGCGGCTCAAACATGCAGTTAATATTCAGCAGCTTCAAATCACGACTCTTGATAAATCTTTCTATTATGTTTAATATTTTATTCTCATACCACACGTCTGTGAATTGATTCGGTTAGTATGGATAGGTACTTGTTTTTGCTTATGTGTACAACGATTATTTCCAGTGTCTTCTTCGTGCTACATAGCAAGTAAGTGATCATAGATTACGAACAACTTTACGAGCGAAGACACCTCAGTTGTTGTGTACAGCCGTGAGTGTTTACGATGTTAAATATTTCGAACAATGGTTGTTTTGTTTAGTAATCCGGAGAAAGCGCAGGTCGTTCCCATTTTCAAGAAGGGTCATAAATCAGATGCGAATAATTATAGGCCTATTTCGCTTACGTCAATCTGTTGTAGAATAATGGAACATGTTTTGTGTTCTCGTATTATGACGTTCTTAGATAATACAAATCTCCTTCATCATAACCAACATGGATTCCGCAAACAGAGATCATGTGAAACTCAGCTCGCCCTATTTGCCCAAGAAATTCACAGTGCCGTAGACACTGGCGAGCAGATTGATGCCGTATTCCTGGACTTCAGGAAGGCATTTGATACGGTTCCGCACTTACGTTTAGTGAAAAAAATACGAGCTTACGGAATATCGGACCAGGTTTGTGATTGGATTCAGGATTTCCTAGAAGAAAGAACACAACATGTCATTCTTAACGGTTCAAAATCTGCAGATGTAGAGGTAATTTCGGGAGTACCGCAGGGAAGCGTGATAGGACCTTTATTGTTTACAATATACATAAATGACTTAGTTGACAACATCGGTAGCTCCATGAGGCTATTTGCAGATGACACGGTTGTCTACAAGAAAGTAGCAACATCAGAAGACTCGTACGTACTCCAGGAGGACCTGCAGAGGATTAATGCATGGTGCGACAGCTGGCAGCTTTCCCTAAACGTAGATAAATGTAATATAATGCGCATACATAGGGGCAGAAATCCATTCCAGTACGATTATGCCATAGGTGGTAAATCATTGGAAGCGGTAACTACCGTAAAATACTTAGGAGTTACTATCCGGAGCGATCTGAAGTGGAATGATCACATAAAACAAATAGTGGGAAAAGCAGGCGCCAGGTTGAGATTCATAGGAAGAATTCTAAGAAAATGTGACTCATCGACGAAAGAAGTAGCTTACAAAACGCTTGTTCGTCCGATTCTTGAGTATTGCTCATCAGTATGGGACCCTTACCAGGTTGGATTAATAGAAGAGATAGACATGATCCAGCGAAAAGCAGCGCGATTCGTCATGGGGACATTTAGTCAGCGCGAGAGCGTTACGGAGATGCTGAACAAGCTCCAGTGGCGGACACTTCAAGAAAGGCGTTACGCAATACGGAGAGGTTTATTATCGAAATTACGAGAGAGCACATTCCGGGAAGAGATGGGCAACATATTACTACCGCCCACATATATCTCGCGTAATGATCACAACGAAAAGATCCGAGAAATTAGAGCAAATACGGAGACTTACAAGCAGTCGTTCTTTCCACGCACAATTCGTGAATGGAACAGGGAAGGGGGGATCAGATAGTGGTACAATAAGTACCCTCCGCCACACACCGTAAGGTGGCTCGCGGAGTATAGATGTAGATGTAGATGTAGATGTAGTATGTAAAATGCTCTACTTTGCTTCTGAACCACTTCTGGCCGAAAACATTAGTAGAATAAATTATTATATGTCAGGTAATCGCCTGGGCAGAATGTTTTCATTTGATACATACACTCTGACGATGGTACAAAACAGAATTAAAAAAAGTTATTTGTTAAGATTGTCGACAACTTGTCTGGAAGCTGAGAAGCTGCTCCTAATGATGCTGCAAAGCTTTAGACTTTGCGTTTGTCCGGTGTTCGGTTAACAGTGCTGGTTGCCAGATTGCAGTCACCGTGGTAGAATCTACCGCCTGTGTTATCATCGCTGTAGGACAGGTTAAAACATGCTCATTTCATTCTGCTTTCTGAAATGCATTCGTACCGTATGTGAAGATCACAAGAGACTGGGTATAAATATTGACGAATATAGGTCTATCCCTTGCAGTGCGTCATCGTCGAAGCTGCAGAGGACAGCCGGCCGAAGTGGCCGAGCGGTTCTAGGCGCTACAGTTTGGAACCGCGCGACCGCTGCGGTCGCAGGTTCGAATCCTGCCTCGGGCATGGATGTGTGTGATGTCCTTAGGTTAGTTAGGTTTAAGTAGTTCTAAGTTCTATGGGACTGATGACCTCAGCAGTTAAGTCCCATAGTGCTCAGAGCCATTTGAACCTTTTTTTTTTTTTTTTTTTTTTTTTTTTTTCAGAGGACAGTGTGTCATTGTCGAAGCCACAGAGTCTGTTACGGCTATGTGGACGACGTAGCACTCATCTTTGCTGTGGTCTCATTTCATGGTCCACTGCTGACTTGTCGCTGCATACGTATCATAGCGCAGAAGCGTGTCTACAAGAGTCGAAATGTCCACATTTCCCGGGGATCGATCATTTTGTCCCATTAGAATTCACTCTCGTCCTGATATTGTACTATTTGCTGTTGACGAGATCTACTGCCTCTTGCTTGTGCATTTATGCTTTGCTTGAGGACTGTTCATCTCTAGAACTTCCCCTTGCCAGTCACATAGGAAATGATTATACTGGGCCTATGTCAAAACTGCTCTTTGCCATCATAATCCCTATCGCTGTTGCACTGCTCTACACATGCTACGAGGTTGGATTAAACCTAGCGTTACCATACCAACGAATGTTAGTTACGTATTTTGCTGAGTGTCCAGGACGCCTTTCCTCTTATCATTTTGTATTTCGACTCCGGCATAAGTGCTGAGCTAAATTTGGAAATTTGTGGGAAGTTCCTGTGGGACCAAACTGCTAAGATCATCGGTCCCTAGGCTTACACACTACTTAAACTAACTTACGCTAAGGGCAACACACACACCCATGCCCGGGGGAGGACTCGAACCTCCGACGGGGGGTGGGGGAGCCCCGCGAACCGTGGCAAGGCGCCGCGACCGCGCGGCTACTCCGCGCGGCTAAGCGCTGAGCTGCTTAACTTAAAAATGACAAGTAACCAAACTACCTATGCTCAATTCGGACGTGGAAGGATCGTGGACACAAACCCTGAGGCAGTATAATAAATAACAGACATTTATTTAAACCATAAATACAATAGTCCAAAAGCTGTAACTACATGTAGGATGCGCTGGATTATACAATTAAGAGCTGGTTTATATTACACTGTTGTAGGTAATATAATATACGGCGTGGCTTTCAGAAAAGAATGGTGCCGTACGGCCTCCCTGTCAGCTGTCTTCGCAAATACAATGACAAACAAGGCTCAGGGAATATCTAAAACACACATATTAAAATGGTTAGACACATGGCGCTAACAAACAAAGCCATCAATCACGCTCCAATATTAAAAGGAGATATCAGTTAGTAAATGTCAGACTTTCTCGGCGAGTACTGTATAATTATGAGCTTCAATTTAGCAGCGACTCAGAGGACAGCGGCTGGAAGAGCCCCATCTTTTAAAGAAATCTGCCAGCCGCATTGGCCGAGCGGTTCTAGGCGCTACAGTCTGGAACCGCGCGACCGCTACGGTCGCAGGTTCGAATCCTGCCTCTTGCATGGATGTGTGTGATGTCCTTAGGTTAGTTAGGTTTAAGTAGTTAAAAGTTCTAGGGGACTGATGACCTCAGAAGTTAAGTCCCATAGTGCTAATAGCCATTTGAAACATTTTTAAAGAAATCTAATATATTTATATAGTAACATTTTAAGGAATTAAACTGCACGACGACTACTGCCGTAAATAAAAAACTTGAATTAATTATCGGCCCCCTTATCTGACTTTGCAGCGTGTCTTACTACTATGTAACGGGCACGGGTTCGATTCCCGGCCAGGTCGGTGATTTTCTCCGCTCGGTGACTGGGTGTTGTGTTGTCCTCATAATCAACGACAAGCATGTCACCCAATGTGGCATCACCTTTAAAGACTTGTAACTCTGCGGGCGAACTTCCCCAAGTGGGGACCCCCGGCCATCAATGCCATACAATCATTTCATTTCATTTTTTCAGTTAACTGAACTCAGCAATGACTAAAGAACCTTGTAAATCTCATGGCGCCTAGAAGGGCCCAATCTTTAAGGAAATTTAAAATTTTTAGCCAGAAAAATGCTAAGAAAGCTTCCTTCACATAAATCTTAAACGAGTAGCGTTACATAACATAAAAACTTAATGGCCCTCGTCCTTGGCTTACGCCGTTCTCTGAATGGAAACCAATCAAAAAAATTTGTCTCTGACCGCTCAGAGTGGTGAGTACCGAAAAGTTTACCGCTAACCAAGGAAGTGAACCAACACCTGAAAACCTAAAATCTCACACTAATAATGCAGATTAATCTTTAGACAAGTTTACGAAATAAGCGGGCGCATACAATCCTAGAAATCCAGGAAACGTAAAGGTACAGTATATATCACAGTTCCAGTCGCACTAGTAAGGTACTTGCTCAAACGCAATTTAAACCTCTTTGCAAGTGGTCACCGTGCTTACCATTTTATGCACTGAAGTGTTGATAAATTTTCATCATTAAACTCCATCAGCCATGTATCAGAAGCATCCACCGTAAGCAACTGGTAGATGAAGGGACTGTGAGCTCCGTCGGTTGCACCACTCGGCCACTCAAAATAACACCAGTTTCACCAGGCCGCATTCGCCAATATACACTACAGCTGCCACGGCCGGCTCTTTCCAAGATGCACCGTCGATCACCAGCGACAACTTCCAGTCCATTAAACAAAGACAGGTCACAGAACACCACACTAGCTCTTGCCTCTAACGTAGTCAACAAGCGCTCATTACACAGAGCATGCACTGCTGTTACCCGACCACGATATTATTGCACTTGGCCTCCCGCGGTCGTTACCTAAAACTCGCGTTGAAGTTGCAAAAAAGTAGAGTGGTGACAGGAAAACGCACTGCATTGTGAACGATGTGAAGACAGTGAACACATGGTGTGTCGTGGGGCGATTACTCTTTTTTAGGTGAGTGATGATGCCGACCGGTGTTAGGCGAGAGGTGGTAGTTTTATCTGGTGACTTCAGTTTTATATTTTGTGGAAAGAACGACCATGAGAGCAGTTTTTTATTATTTTTTATTGGTTGTGACAATGATTTTCTCAGCTGGTCTGTCTCATATGCCATGATGTCCATATGGTTTTATAAATGTTAATCCACGTTTCAGATCTGATGATGGCACCTTCAGAGTGCTGAAACCGGTCATCTAATAAACGATTGAAGCGATCGTGGCTTTTCTATTATTTGAAAGATGTGAAGACAGTTGTGCATATACTATCAAGTGGTTCAGCGTGTTCTCGGGAAATATTGCGATAAAAAGTCACGACATGCCAACCTAAGCGCCCTCAGTCCACGTGCAGTAACATTGTAGTTCACTAGTAGTTTAGCCCAGGGGTGTCCAAGCCGCGTCCCTCGGGTCGTATGCTGCCCAAAGCAAGTATCAGTGCGGCCTATGAACTGAACATCTGTCACAAGATCGGAAAAAACTATAAAATTCCGTCTATGTTAACTTATGAGGAACTGAATATTTTTAATCTGAAACTGAAACCCCCGGCACACGATGCTATACTCTCATTGGTCCGCCCGTTTTTTTTTTCCGGCGGTTGTTGTTAGTGTTAAGCACCGGGTGATCAAAAAGTCAGTATAAATTTGAAAACTTAATAAACCACGGAATAATGTAGATAGAGAGGTAAAAATTGACACACGTGCTTGGAATGACATGGGGTTTTATTAGAACCAAAAAAGTATTGCTAGACGCGTGAAAGATCTCTTGCGCGCATCGTTTGGTAATGATCGTATGCTCAGTCGCCACTTTCGTAATGCTTTGGCCTCCCAGGTCCCCAGACCTCAGTCCGTGCGATTATTGGCTTTGGGGTTACCTGAAGTTGCATGTGTATCGTGATCGACCGACACCTCTAGGGATGCTGAAAGACAACATCCGACGCCAATGCCTCACCATAACTCCGGACATGCTTTACAGTGCTGTTCACAACATTATTCCTCGACTACAGCTATTGTTGAGGAATGATGGTGGACCTATTAAGCGTTTCCTTTAAAGAACATCATCTTTGCTTTGTCTTACTTTGTTACGCTTATTATTGCTATTCTGATCAGATGAAGCGCCATCTGTCGGACATTTTTTTAAAATTTTGTATTTTTTTTTTGGTTCTAATAAAACCCCATGTCATTCCAAGCATGTGTGTCAATTTGTACCTCTCTATCTACATTATTCCGTGATTTATTCAGTTTTCAAATTTATACTGACTTTTTGATCACCCGGTATATTATGTGCTGCCCAAAAGTACTCGTCTTCTTCCACTGTGGCCTAGGTAAGCTAATAGGTTGGACACCCCTGGTTTAGCCGCTCGTCCACGGACACAGTGCACGGTCTCGCCACCTGAGCTGGGCCGCCGGCTCGCTTTACCATCAGCGCCACGCCCCCTAGGGAGGCGCCGCGGTAGCACCGCTTCGAGCGCGGTCGCAATCTTTGCTAATCGATAGCGCACCGGCTCAAGCACTACTGCAAAATTTAAAAGTTTCAGTGGTGTCTGGGCCCTTCTTTTAGCTACACGGGGTCTTCCTCTTTTGTCTCTTAGCTCCCTAGTCCTGAATCGACATATATCTTAAAGAAATCGGACAGTATAGGTTTGCCAGTTGCTGTGATCAAACTATACTGCTACGCACAAGTACCCCCAGCGCGAACTGCGTGCTTCCTCTGGTGTGCTGGATTCCGAGTATTTTTTGTGCGCAAACCATTGTTAGAGCAGCTTCATATATATAACTGGAACCTCCCCTAGTTTTACTTTTATGATATCCTAAACAAATTACGTCAATATTATAGCTTTAACTACTTATGTTCCCCGTACGATACAGAAAACTCAGGTCTCATCTCACATATAGGCAGCAATAATCAGGTAAGTAGAAATTATTCACTGTAATTATGAAATAGACTTTAAAAATGCTGTACGTTTACTCGAAAATACTCGTATTCACTGGTCTCTGGTGAATTTCTTTATTGTTCCTTGTCGTGATGCGTTTCGGGACTATCCCATCATCTGGTGACTTGATAAATAGACAAAATTTCTTTTTACATAAGGTAGAAGTTACAAGAGGCTCATATGGCCATTACAATAAAACAACAGTCAAGGATAATAAAATGTAAACCTCCGATAAATACCACAGAGTACATATGAATAATACGACATTGACACACCACTCGTTTACCATCAATTGAAGCTTAACACTGGTATATCAAAGTCATATTGCACATTTGTGTTCTTGGTATTTATCGCAGGTTTATATTTTATTATTCTTGACTGTTGTTTTATTGCGATGACCATTATGAGACTCTTGTAACATTTACCATATAGAAACAGAAGTTTTGTTTCTTTATCAGCCTATGATGGGATAATTCCGAAACGCGCAATGACAAGAGACAATAAAGAAATTTTCAAGAAATCTGTGAATATTTTTTGAGCAACCTTACTGCACTTCTAAAGTCTATTTTAGAATTACTGTTATAATGGTTACATTCCTCTTTAAGGATTTCAGTTCATTTTAGATTACTCATTGTGATTTACATAATGCTGTTGTGCAAGTTTCATTTGGTCACCGTTAAGTCCCTTCTGAAAGTGAAAAAGAAAAGTGATAAACTATTATTCTTAAACGTATTTTATATGTCCATACTCGAGTTAGTTCCATTCACCCGCCAGGGCAGCCGAGAGCGCTAACGTGCTGATTCCTGGACTCAGGGAGGCACGCCGGCCCCAGATCGAATCCCCGGATTAATGACGACGGCCTCCGCCTGGATGTGGTTTTTAGGCGGTTTTCCACATCGTACTAGGTGAATACTGGGCTGGTCCCCACGTCCCCCTTCAGGTACACGACTCGCAGACATCTGAAACACATTCACCACATTCACACTCTATTTCATGATTTACACTAGACGCAGACAGCGGGGGGGGGGGGGGGGGGGGGCCACTAATTCCGCCTGGGGGCTATGGCTGGCGGCAGGAAGGGCATCCGGCCACCCCTTAAAATTAACCATGCCAAATCCGTACTTAACCCTGCCGACACTGCGCACAAAGCGGGATAAAGGCAGTAGCAAATGAAAGAACGAATTCGATTTCGTTCCATTCCTTGTTGCCATTTAGTTATAGTAATAGGTTTTTCTCTGCCTCAGCTCCATTGTTCGTTGCGATTGCGTGTTTGGACACATCCTATTATTACTTATGGGACTTGCGGCCTCTTTTTTCTTGTATACCTATGTTTCTTGGGTACTCGGATGACAACTGCACTTCGAATGCTTGCTGTTTCATCCCCTTTCCTCCTATGTAGGTGATGAGTTTCAAATGGTTCAAATGGCTCTGAGCACTATGGGACTTAACATCTATGGTCATCAGTCCCCTAGAACTTAGAACTACTTAAACCTAACTAACCTAAAGACATCACACAACACCCAAGCATCACGAGGCAGAGAAAATCCCTGACCCCGCCGGGAATCGAACCCGGGAACCTGGGGCGATGAGTTTCATCCTACTTTATGGTACTCTGAGTAATCATTTTTCCTTGTATTCTGCGCAGCTACTCGTTCTTTAGTGAAGTTTTTCATGCGTTTTGAGAATTCTTCACTCCTGAGAACGACATTTTCCATTAGATTGTTTATGAATTTTTTTGTTTTTCACACATGAGAGTTCAAAATTTCCCAGGCAAGTTGCACGTGAGACAGTTCGTTGAGCGAATGTATACTGTGTGTTTCGTACGATATATTGTCTAGATGAGGACGTTTGACGACTGCGCTTCGCACAATTATACATGGTACTCGATTTTTAAATTAATCACGACGATGTAACCATACGTGTTGCTAGAGACACAATTGAGAATGGACTATTCCCGAAAGTGTGAAAAATAAAAAAAGTTCTTACATAGTCTGGTGGAAACATGTCATTCTCCAAATTTATTGAGGCTGTGGGGCCTACGCAGAAGAAAAGAATTGTCACTCTGTTTCGAGGAGTTCAAGGAAATTCGTTTTTTTTCAGGCCTTCGTAATGGAACGCCGTAGGAATGACTTAACATATTTCTGTAGGTAACGATTTAATCCATTACGGATTAAGGTGTGAGGACGCGACTGTCAATTAAAACTAAAAACATACAATTCTGCGTCAGATACTGATGCAGAATTACAAATTTTGTCTTACAGGAATTAATTAGCATCTGAGTCGTGGCGCAATGTATACTACCTCGCACCAGAGTTATGAGGGTCGGCCAGCCTTGTTTTCTCGGAATTACGCCTTGCGTGTTGTTTCCGCGGCGCTACATTTATCCAGCATAATCGTGAAGTATTTGGCGATTTTCTTTCAATAAATGTTTCGCTTACCAGAGACATGGGTGCGCGGCAGGCAGGGTCGTTCATGACCCTGCCATGGGCGCAGGCACGGAGGGGAAGCAAAAACTGTCAGAATTAAAGACAGAAAGAACGACAGCTTAAGTATTAACCGGTAGAGGTTGTATCAGTCGTGTTCTTATCTTTTTACACAGTCATTTCATTCAAGTAAGAAAACTACTACTCTCTAACAGGCGTCTGTCATTAATATAGTACAACAGTTTGCTTGGTTAACACAGCTGCCGCCTACATAGTTCGCACATGTTCAACAATGGGGTTCTCGCCTTTACTTCGCTACAGTATTGTAGGATCTCAAAGGTCGGCGAGCGGGTATTGAATCAGATATTACTCTATTTGAAAGAAAGGTTTCTGATGTTAGCTGATTGTGTCAAACTGTGACAGTTCTTTACAAATATAATATCAATACACATATTAAGTAAAATGTGAATGTACTAATAAAGTCAAATGAAAATCTTAAAAGTGTAATTTAAAATTGGCATTTCGCGCCATTGGTCTCTAGGTTGGCAGTACTGTTAACAATGGTGTACGGAATGCCCTACCGGCGGCAGCATAAAACAGACAAGCCATATACGACCACAATACCAATTCAAAATGACTGCCCCTCTTGCAACATGCACCAGGGAAGAACAGCGTTCTGTCATACGTTTTCTGAGCAGTGAAAGTACGAAACCTACTGAAATCCGTCAGAGAATGAAGATCCAGTAGAGTAATGCATGTCTATCACCGGAGCTTCTGTGACAGACGCTCAGCGCCGGGGCTAGGCACACCGCGTTGTGACACCAGAGTCTACTGCAGCAGTTGAAACCATTTTGATGGAAAATCGCCGTGTAGGTGGATGAAACAACCGCAGTCATGGGTCACACGTAACATCATTCATGGAGTGCTTAACACTCGCAAAGTATCTGCAAGATGGGTGCCACGGCAGCTCAATCCAAAACTAAAAGAGCGGGGCATTAGCGTCTGTGAATACTGGCGACGCTTTGAAGCAGAAGGTGACTGCTTGTTCCCAATAATCGTTACAGGGGACAAAACCTGGGTACACTACCACCGACCCGAAACAAAAAGAGCAAGAAAGGAATTGCGCCATTCTTCATCACGAAAACCGAGAAGTTTCGGAAATAGTCATCTACAGGGGAGGTTCTAATGACTCTATTTTGGGGTGAACGAGGCGTTGGCTTGGAACACTGCACGACTGGGGAAACTTCATCACCATCGCGTCATACTTAAATAAGTTACAAAATCATCAGCGACCTGCAATAAGAGCAAAGCGACATAAGTTATGACTATCGGTGTCATTTGGCAAACTGACAATGCTCGGCCTCAAACTGGCCGTGGAACACTTGCAACCATCGATGTCCTGCACTTTGATATTCCGTCACATTCACCATACTCACCACACCTCGCACCGAGTGATTACCCCATGTTTGGACTACTGAAAGAAGAAATGGGAGCCGGCCGTTGTGGTCGATCGGTTTTAGGCGCTTCATTCCAGAACCGCACGACTGCTACGGTCGCAGGTTCGAATCCTGCCTCGGGCATGGATGTGTGTGATGTCCTTAGGTCAGTTCGGTTTAAGTAGTTCTAAGTTCTAGGGGACTGATGACCTCAGACGTTAAGTCCCATATGCTCAGAGCCATTTGAAACATTTTTGAGGAAATGGGAGAAAATAAATTTCGTTCCGGTGAAGAGGTGAAGGAGACGGTGCATTAGTGACTGAGCACACGACCATTTTTTTTTTTTTTTTTTAGTGGAATCCCAGCACTTCCTACGAGCTGGAGGGAGTGTGTTGAGCCACAGGGAGACTAAGTCGAAAAACAATACACTTGTGTTCCACTTTTGTTTAATCAAAATTTTAAAAAATTATTTGTTTTTCATTTGGCCTTTCTCTCGTAAAATGACTCTTTCCACAATACTACATTACGATTAGTCGTTAACTTCAGGATATGTCCATGAGAGACAAATGGACGACTACAACAGTAACAAGGGCTATCATCATTCTCAAAACGTCTTACAACTATTTTGTGTGCCATCACGATTTGTGGTAAGATCTATTAATGAAAGTGGGCTGTATTGGCAAATCGCTCTAACGAAAGAGTACTAACGTTGAGGAAGCATCGAAATTGCTGTCTTGCTTGGTTAAAATCACTGAAACCAAAATATAGATAGCTGTACGCGCATTCCTACCGAGTGTGAGTCCAGTGTGCTAACCATTTTTTAGGAAATGGGAGAAAATAAATTTCGTTCCGGTGAGGAGGTGAAGGAGACGGTGCGTTAGTGACTGAGCACACGACCTTTTTTTTTTTTTAGTGGAATCCCAGCACTTCCTACGAGCTGGAGCGCAGAATTTCACAGCCAAAGCCAAAAATATTTGTGATTCTGTATCTGTATAAAGTAGTTTTGCCGTCAAAAGACTGAGGAAGGTGAGCAGCATAGCCTGAGATATGTTTGAATGCGAGGCACACTTAATCTTTGCTGAGAACCTTTTTGTGCTGCAGTGCCTCAAAGTATTTGATAGAATAATAAGTGCAATTTAAAATAGTTCTCGCATTTATCACACCATGTCATCTGACTTTTCTGTCAGGAAAATTAAAACAATGGAAAATCCAGGATGGAATGTAACAATAGTATGAGAAGGGAAGTTGCCACTCACCATATAGCGGAGATGCTGAGTCGCAAATAGGCACAACAAAAAGATTTTCATACATAAAGCTTTCGACCAATGGCCTTTGTCAACAACACACGCACACACACACACACACACACACACACACACACACACACACACACAAACGCAACTCACACACATGACTTCAGTCTCAGTCAAGTGCGAGCAGCAGCACCAGTGCATGATGGGAGTGGTGACTGGAGGAGGAGGTTGGGACAAGGATGAGGGGGATAGTAGGCTTGGGATAGCAGACTGTGAAGTGCTGCAGGTTGGGCAGTGGCAGCGGAGAGGTGGGGAGGTGAGGGGGAAGTAGCGGAAAAGGAGAGAAATAGAGAGAAATAAAATAATAAAAAAAGACTGGATGTGGGTGGTGGAATGACAAGTGTATAGTGCTGGAATGGGAGCAGGGAAGGGGCTGGATGGATGAGGACAGCGACTAACGAAGATTGAGGCCAGGAGGGTTACGAGAAGTAGGATGTATTGCAGGGAAAGTTCCCACCTGCACAATTCAGATCAATATGGCATAGTCTGTGAAGCAGTCATTGAAATGAAGGATATCATGTTTGGCAGCGTGTTCAGCAACAGGGTGGTCCACTTATTTCTTGGCCACAATTTGTCAGTGGCCATTCATGCGGACAGACAGCTTCTTGGTCGTCATGCCTACATGGAATGCAGCACAGTGGTTGCAGCTTAGCTTGTAGACCATATGACTGGTTTCACAGGTAGCCCTGCCTTTGATAGGATAGCTGATGTAACTGACTGGAGTAGGTGGTGGTGGATGGATGTATGGGACAGGTCTTGCATCTAGGCCTATTACAGGGGTAAGAGCCATGAGGTAAGGAATTGGGAGCAGGGGTTGTGTAAGGATGCACGAGTATACTGTGTAGGTTTGGTGGACGGCGGAATACAACTGTGGGAGGGGTGGGAAGGATAGTGGGCAGGACATTTCACATTTCAGGGCACGACGAGAGGTAATCAAAAGCCTGTTGGAGAGTGTAATTCAGACGCTCCAGTCCTGGGTGGCACCCCTGCCCAACCTGCAGCACTTCACTGTCTACCATCACAACCATACCATCCCCCCTCCCCACCCCAGTCTCCTCCTTTCCCCCACCCAGTCGCCACTCCCATCATGCACTGCTGCTGCTGCCAGCAGTGTGGTTTCATTTGCCTGAGACTGCAGTCATGTGCGTGAGTTGCGTTTCCGTGAGTGTGTGTGTGCGTATGTGTGTCTATTGTTGACAAAGACCATTGGCCGAAAGCTTTAAGTGTGAAAATCTTTTTGTTGTGCCTATGTATGACTCAGTATCTTTTCTGTCAGGAAGCACTTTATGTGAATACTCTGTATGTTTTGGTGCCAAGTACAGTAGCGACATTGATACAGCAGAGGCGGTTAATGAAATAGCTCCTTTCAAGTTTCAGATGAAAGATCTAGAACAGAATGATCCCCTCCATGGGGGTGGAGGGAGGCGAGGTGACTTCGGCAGCTCTATCAAGGGTGAAGTATCACCTCAATATGGCTCTGGAGTAGGTGTTTTGCTCGGACTGGCGTTCTGACACCCTGGGGGGAGGGGGCGATTTTCTTCTTATTACCAGTGTTTTGTGGACAGTTTAGCTAGCTTTTTCATTTCTCTAGCCAAGGGTGCATCAGGTGGATATAGATGATTCTGTAGCGCATTCAACACTTGTACTGATAATGTGTGGAACCAGTATACTGTATCATCATGGTACAATGCCAGTCTCTCGTTACACGTTCTACATCGAGAATCGTTCGATGTGTTGAAATCGTTCGTGTTGTCGAATATCGTGGACCTTAACTCACATTTCTTTTTCTTTTAGCATGAATATAGCAGAATTTTTTTACTCTTTCGTGATTGAGAGCGTCACGTGATACTTTGTCGAAAACTCTCTCGATATTCAGAAAGAGAGTAGAGAAGCGGTCGGTTATTATTACCCTCCAAGTGCTTTGAGTGTACATCCTCGTATTTGATAAATGGATGTTTCATCCACTCCAAAGATAATTTTAATTTTATACATTATATTTACTTTCTGATTACATTTTGTAAGACTGTATATAATGAATGTCACAAAAAACTTACCAACTGCTGGTTAAAGCGTCTGGAGGTGGTATGATTTTCTTTGTTTAATGAACATAATGGTAACTGTGATAAATCCAAATGCAGGCCGATGTACTGAGTTCGACCTTCACCTCTCCCAGGTAGTTGTTATGTTTTAGTTTAAGAGTAAAATCGGGTTGGAGGTGGCAGAATTACGAAAAACTCACCATCAAGCTGGCTCACGTATTCGAAATAGGCTTCATCCAAACAGTGTATCGGATTTGGTTCAAGCACGTCTGGGAAATGGGTGCTAATGTGTAGTTCCGTCCGGTAGATGCTTGGTTACCGACACTAAACCTAACTGAGCTTGCGTTAGAAAGTGCGCGCGGTTCTACAACACGAGCCAAATGAGTAAGATGCGGTGGAAACCGGTGATGGTCGAGGCACAGCCAAAATAGCTGCCGCAGGGCACGACAGACAGTGGGAACATCTAACTACTGAGCTGAAGAAACGTTTCCTTGTACTTTTTTTGCCATAAATTTCTTTGTATAAACAAGTGTATTGCTTTGGTCGATAAACTGTAATTAACAACGAGTTACAAAGGGAAGGGGAACTATATTCTGTCTTTAAACTTACTTGCACTTAGAATCGAGAATCTTAGTCAGTTTCACACCTGACAGCAGGTAACTGAAGCTGGAAACCCATCACCGCAAGTCAGTTACGTTTCCTGCCGGGGAGAGGAAAGGTAGCATCTGTGCCCCTCGTTATGAAACCATTAGACAGTTTTCGCGGACGTGCTTAATGAAGCCACAAATGAGTTATCTTGCCTTTATTAGCGTGGAAAATTTAATGTGTAGAGGCTGTTTGGAGTTATTAGTTTCTTACACTATAGTGGAAACCGTCGGTAAGAGTTATGGATGTACAGAAATTTTAGTGTTTTTCTATGTTTTTCAACACTAAGGCAGAGGATTTCCATGGTTAACAGAGGTGGTACACTGGTTAAGATGCCTAACTTGTATCGGAGATGGAGGGTTCCAACCTTCCTCTGAAAATTTTGTTTAGATTTTGCACACTTTCCTTAAATCATTTCAGGTGGCAGGCGAGATGTTTCCCTTAATATGGCCACGTGCTATTCCTTTTCCTATTCTTCTAAATTAATGATCTTAGTAGGATGTTGAACTATAAAATACCTTCATTTCTAGCTCCATATACATACCTCTTTCTTTTTGGTGTGATCTATCTGCTGATTCCGCCCGTATTCTTTAATTTTTTTATGTCCTTATCATATAGTATGTGTTTAGTGTGCGGTACATACCTGTGTGTCAAATTATGTAGTCATTTTAAATACACGAGTAATTTACAGCGCTTATAATTTCCGCAGGATCTAATTCTAGACACTTCTTGTCAATTCTTTGACTAAAAGATAAATATTAGACACACATTTCTTCCAAAATCTTCACATTGTAACGTGTCAAATACGCGTGTTAGTGCACGTTAATGAGATTGCTTTCGGTAATACACTCCTGGAAATTGAAATAAGAACACCGTGAATTCATTGTCCCAGGAAGGGGAAACTTTATTGACACATTCCTGGGGTCAGATACATCACACGATCACACTGACAGAACCACAGGCACATAGACACAGGCAACAGAGCATGCACAATGTCGGCACTAGTACAGTGTATATCCACCTTTCGCAGCAATGCAGGCTGCTATTCTCCCATGGAGACGATCGTAGAGATGCTGGATGTAGTCCTCTGGAACGGCTTGCCATGCCATTTCCACCTGGCGCCTCAGTTGGACCAGCGTTCGTGCTGGACGTGCAGACCGCGTGAGACGACGCTTCATCCAGTCCCAAACATGCTCAATGGGGGACAGATCCGGAGATCTTGCTGGCCAGGGTAGTTGACTTACACCTTCTAGAGCACGTTGGGTGGCACGGGATACATGCGGACGTGCATTGTCCTGTTGGAACAGCAAGTTCCCTTGCCGGTCTAGGAATGGTAGAACGATGGGTTCGATGACGGTTTGGATGTACCGTGCACTATTCAGTGTCCCCTCGACGATCACCAGTGGTGTACGGCCAGTGTAGGAGATCGCTCCCCACACCATGATGCCGGGTGTTGGCCCTGTGTGCCTCGGTCGTATGCAGTCCTGATTGTGGCGCTCACCTACACGGCGCCAAACACGCATACGACCATCATTGGCACCAAGGCAGAAGCGACCCTCATCGCTGAAGACGACACGTCTCCATTCGTCCCTCCATTCACGCCTGTCGCGACACCACTGGAGGCGGGCTGCACGATGTTGGGGCGTGAGCGGAAGACGGCCTAACGGTGTGCGGGACCGTAGCCCAGCTTCATGGAGACGGTTGCGAATGGTCCTCGCCGATACCCCAGGAGCAACAGTGTCCCTAATTTGCTGGGAAGTGGCGGTGCGGTCCCCTACGGCACTGCGTAGGATCCTACGGTCTTGGCGTGCATCCGTGCGTCGCTGCGGTCCGGTCCCAGGTCGACGGGCACGTGCACCTTCCGCCGACCACTGGCGACAACATCGATGTACTGTGGAGACCTCACGCCCCACGTGATGAGCAATTCGGCGGTACGTCCATCCGGCCTCCCGCATGCCCACTATACGCCCTCGCTCAAAGTCCGTCAACTGCACATACGGTTCACGTCCACGCTGTCGCGGCATGCTACCAGTGTTAAAGACTGCGATGGAGCTCCGTATGCCACGGCAAACTGGCTGACACTGACGGCGGCGGTGCACAAATGCTGCGCAGCTAGCGCCATTCGACGGCCAACACCGCGGTTCCTGGTGTGTCCACTGTGCCGTGCGTGTGATCATTGCTTGTACAGCCCTCTCGCAGTGTCCGGAGCAAGTATGGTGGGTCTGACACACCGGTGTCAATGTGTTCTTTTTTCCATTTCCAGGAGTGTAGATACTCACACCGTAGAACTGGTTATATCGCTTGGTTCTTTCGAATTTCAGAGTAATGCTATCATGCAAAAGTTCCCTTGATCTTATTCTGCACCAGTATAATTTTCACCGTAACTGGCTTTTGGAACGTCTTAGCTACGATTTCACGAATTCTCCATTCACTAAGAAGCGGTTGTCCACTGCTGCCTGTTAAAATTGTAAAACCATAAAGACGGCAAGCAACAAACCTCAGATTGGCATGAAATTTACCACACGCTTGAATATGCAAATAATTTGCATTTCAGCTCAACCGCGCAGGGTGTGTAGGAGTGCCACTATGTACTTCTGTTTACAGAGAAGGATTATGCAACGAATTTCTCGTTTAGCAATCGTACTTGAATGTTGATTGTTTTTGATGTGATTTAATTATGCCTCGTGTAGGAAGCAGAAACGTTGATCAGGAAGTATTGGAATCCACAGCGACAGGATCGTGGCCTATCCAGAATGCAGTTAATAGTTCCGCAACATTGCGTTGGTCGGGATCCCACGACTGTCGTGCAAATATGGAGTCGGCGGTTTCAAGAGGATCATACCAACGCGATGCAGAAGCTCAACGACATCACGCATATTGTGCGCTCGGCCGTTTACAGCATGATAAGTACCCACAGACAGTTTGACGCCGGCCGGAGTGGCCGAGCGGTTCTAGGCGCTACAGTCTGGAACCGCGCGACCGCTACGGTCGTGGGTTCGAATCCTGCCTCAGGCATGGATGTGTGTGATGTCCTTAGGTTCGTTAGGTATAAGTTTTTCTAAGTTCTAGGGGACTGATGACCTCAGATGTTAAGTTCCATAGTGCTCAGAGCCATTTGAACCATTTGAACAGTTTGACGACGTATGGAGCACCACGGACTGACAGCAAGGCGACCACTGTTTTAGCTAGCATTTATATAGAGGCAGAGATCAGAAGCGAGTCTCCGTGTGTTGAGGCTTTAAGGAGCAAGAATTTAGTTATACTGATTCGTCATCGTCATACGGTGGCGTTGAGTACGCAAGAAGATCACCTCTGATTCGCATAGCCGGTAATTTAGACAGCACCCGCTACATTAATTTGGTACTAGACCGGTGTCTGTATCCTATCTTCAAACTCTCTGTGCCGTTATCTTTCAACATGATAACGCATGACCGCATGTTTCCCATCCTGCCCTGCTCTTGCTCGACACGGAGGGTGTTCAATTTCTTCCTGACCAGAACATTCTCCAGATCTCTCACTCATTCAACTGCCGAGAGACTGGCACGCCACCACTCGCCAACAACTGCAACTGATGAACTTCAAAATGTTCAAATGTGTGTGAAATCTTATGGGACTTAACTGTTAAGGTTATCAGTCCCTAAGCTTACACACTACTTAACCTAAATTATCCTAAGGACAAACACACACACCCATGCCCGAGGGAGAACTCGAACCTTCGCCGGGACCAGCCGCATAGTCAATGACTGTAGCGCCTTAGACCGCTCGGCCAGTATGGACTGCCTACCCGTTTCTGTCATTCAAGTTCAGGTCGACTCGATGATCATCCGGGCTAAATCCGTTGCTGCCATAGGTGCCAGCTCCGTATACTAAATCTCGTTCCTTCTATACCCACAAATCACTTACGGATTTAATCATATATTAGCGCACTTAATAAAATCTCATTATTTTCTGTGCTTCCTGGTGGTGCAATTTCAGTTACCAGTAGTCTATCATGGACAGCTGTTATGTTGGAGTGAAAGAGCTCCTGTCGCCGCCAAGAATGGAACAGTTTTGTCGTCCGCATAACTACGGGGTACAGGATGGAAAAGACGCGCGACCTAATCGTGGAAGTCTGATACATGAAACACTCGATCTGCGAGGTCGAAGAGGCAGTAGGCATTTCACACACCTCCGCGTCAAGTATGAACCGTGATTCCGTAATAATCCGTCCCCGACAGGGTTAGCTGTCGTGGGCTGCAACGCATTGACAAGCGCGGTCGATGATTACCGCGAGTTAAAACATCGGATAACTGCAGTGCGCCCGACAGTTCAAGAATGTAGACAGCAACAATGAGTGAGCAGCATACCACACAGAACGACCTCTTCGGTATGGGATGTTGAAACCACTATTTGGGATGAAATGGGAGAATGTCGTAATCTCTCACCGGCGAAAGGTATAGAAACCAACTGCCCCATCATATGAACCATTTTGTTGGCCTGCAGCACCCAGCATATCTTTAGCAAGGCACACCACGACCCCACTGGTACCGTAGTGCATCAAAATGGACTGAGGACAGCTTCACGGACATAAGAGCGCTTGTGTGGCTCCCTGGTCACCTGACCGCAGTCCTGTTGAATGTATCTGGGGCTCCATGAAGCAGGATTTACGCACTTGGCCTCAGCTCTGACCGGTCTCTGTGACTTGAAGCGACAGTTGGTCAGCCATGGATCAGCAATACAACCCAACGCTTTCCGTGCCCATGGTCCGAAGCATCAATGTCGTAATCAGGGTGAAAGTGATTCTTACTCGCTACTATACAGGGTGTAACGGGTATAAGTGCAGATATTTTTATATGTGGTACCTTAATATGTACACAAATTAGTGTATTGGTTGTTTCTTCTCTGCACTGAACAGTCTTCCCACAAAAACGTCACAAACTTTATGACCTGAAGTTTTGTGCACGGTCGTAGTTGCACCACTAAGTGGACTACGTCTATCAGTACAGACTTACCTTTTCGCGTCCACACTTCCGCACTTCAACACCTGACCTGCTACCCATGGGAAAATGAGCATTAATGACTTGCTCTTGCCACATTTACCTGGACGCACCAACCAACCTAAATACATGCAACTTGTAATAACTATACTTATTAGTCTGCAAATAACGTAAATAGTGATGTAGTGTTGTTCAGTACACCGTCCTCAGTCACCAATAAAAAAATCTACACTTATACAAGTTACATTCGGTATAGCTGTAAGGAAAGAAGATGAACGTTTGATGTGTTGTCGTCGACGAGATTATAAGAGACGGAGTCAGCTGTCTAAATAAATTCCTCGTTAGTTATAATGGGTAAACGGCACGATCAATACCTTCTTCAAATTTAGCTGTTTGTATGGTGACTCAAAATACTAATTAATTTACGGTCGACTGATTTTTCTTCCCCTGTTGGAAAAATTCCCTCAGGAAAAGAACATTTCGTATCTCTAGCATATGTCAAAATGGTTCAAATGGCTCTGAGCACTATGGGACTTAACTACTGAGGTCATCAGTTCCCTAGAACTTAGAACTACTTACACCTAACTAACCTAAGGACAACAGACACGGGCCACGGTGGCCGTGCGGTTCTAGGCACTTCAGTCCGGAACCGCGTGACTGCTACGGTCGCAGGTTCGAACCCTGCCTCGGGCATGGATGTGTGTCATGTCCTTAGGTTAGTTAGGTTTAAGTAATTCTAAGTTCTAGGGGACTGATGACCTCAGATGTTGAGTCCCATAGTGCTCAGAGCCATTTCACAACACACACATCCGTGCCCGAGGCAGGATTCGAACCTGCAACCGTAGCGGTCGCGCGGTTCCAGACTGTAGCGCCTAGAACCGCTCGGCCACTCCGGCCGACAGCATGTGTCACTATGTCTACATAAGACTAACAAAATGGAGTATCAATGGAGAAGAACACTTGCCGGTTAGGTAAATGGATACTAGCATAACATAAAAGGATTACCAAGTACGAGTGCCATAAATCCAGAGTAGTAGAATTTCAAAAGTGCGGTAAGAAGATAAACTCCGTCCGAAGAGGCCTTGGAAGGCCCAAGGGCACCGACCGGCCGCCGTGTCATCCTCAGCGCACACGCGTCACTGGATGCGGATATGGAGGGGCATGTGGTCAGCACACCGCTCTCCCCGCTTGTCGACAGCGCTCGGAAGACTGGATGGTAACCCATCTAAGTGCTAGCCCAGCCCGACAGCGCTTAACGTCGGAGATCTGACGGGAACCGGTGTTACCACGGCGGCAAGGCCGTTGGCGTAAGAAGATATTTTATAATAGATAACATGTGGACACGCTAATCAGTACATTAAACCATGTGTTTTTCCCAGATGTTCAGAACTCTGGCGTACTCATTTCATACATACGAACAAGCAGTGTAAAAAAATTGGAAATTTATATCAAGTTCCTGTGGGACCAAACTGCTGAGGTCGTCGGTGTCTAGGCTTACACACTACTTAATCTCACTTACACTAACTTACGCTAAGGCCAACACACACACCCATGCCCGAGGGAGGACTCGAGCCTCCGACGGTGGAAGCCAAGCGAATCGTGGCAAGGCGCCCAAGACCACGCGGTTACCACGCGCCGCAGTGTGAAAAGATGAATGCATTTACAAATCTCTGGACTTGTCCAGATATCTTTCACACAGCAGATGAAAGTCCAGTGGGGTAAGGAATCAGTCTTAAAAGCTTGTAAGGATGTTGCAGAGTAGGTTATGCTCAGAAATAATTATCAAAAAAATGCGATAGTTTTGGCGGTTTCCGAGTTATTTAGTACGGAAGTTCGTCAATCATCCACACAAAATCAGTAGGCCCGCCAGATACAGTTAGTGTCAGTTGTTTTTATAGCGTAGGTTCGGGTTCGATCCGTACCATCGCTCTATGTCCATTTTTCGTATCGTTCTCTTCTTCGGGTTTAGGGAACCAAACGAAGAACACGTTTTGCGACACTATCTCTGGCAGACCGCTTGAATTTGTGCGGTCAGTTTGCCTAACTTCATTGCCGATCAACTCGGAAACGGCCCAATGTATAAAATTATTTTCTTAAGGGGACTAGTACTTGAATAAATGTCAAAAAATCCAATTTAAAATTAATTTGTCTTAAAAAATTCTCTGTTAGTTTTCTAAACAAGAAAATGCTTACTTGAAGGAAGTTTGAATGAAGGAAGCCCTAAAATTAATGGAATTTAAAAGTGGCTTCGCACATGACACGTCCCTATGTCACGCTGAAAACTATAAAAATACAGAATTTTGTTCTCACTTGTTTGAGTTTTATAGATTTTTAGTGTGTAATGTTGGTTAACCTGCCAAAGCATCATGGTTGCTTCGTTTTTGTTTATACAGATTGTTTAGTCTTTGTCTTGCCGCTGCTTTGCCACTAACATTTGTGTTTGGAGTGAAGTAACTGTGCGCGTACAAGTTTTCTTCTGTTTCAAAGATATGGGAAGAATTAAAAAGTTTGGTGTTAAACAACGTAAATTCTATGGAAATCGGTTCACCCAACGGATTAGCTCTGCTAATACTGAAGCAGCACGTGATGTAACACTTGAATCTGCTTCAACTCCATCAAGTGCTTCGAAACAAAAACTGAAATTTATGGAGATTGGGCGTGACAATATTAATTATGATAATGTAGAGATGGCCACTACTGATTCAGATTGTGTAATTGTTGAAGTCCCTGCTCTATCTAAACTAATAAACAAAGCTTTACAGTGTAAGGAATGTGGTAACAATGGTCTGTAAGTAGTTGAGGAGTTAAGTGGTAGGAGAGGTGGTGCATCAAAATCAACAATTATCTCTAATTTTGTTATTTAAATGAGTGTGGTTATTGATATGGGTTAACCACTCAGAGAGTGTATAACACAACTGTTAAATTTGCTTATACTGTGAGATGTGTTGTCTGATGGTACAGAAGTGCACAGATGTTCTGCGCTCGTGTAGACTTACCTCCCCCTACAAGGTTTGACAGGCACAACAAAATTGTTCTACAGAGTTTAGCAGAAGTAGCAGATGATAGCATGAGAAATGCTGTTTAGGAAAGTGTAGACATGAATGATGGCAATGATGGCAATACATGAGTGACTTCAGCTGTGGATGCATCTTGACCACGAAGAGGGCGTAGTTCCCTAAATGGTGTAGTGACAACCTTGGACAATGGTAAAGTCACTGGTGTGGCATGTACTGCCAAGTAGTGTCATGGCTATAATAATGGACCTATGAATCATGAATGTTTGATAAATTTTAGTGGTTGTAGTGGAGTGATGGAGTATGAAGGTACTGTGAAGATATTCGCAGATATGGTGTGGTGTATACATCTTACCTGGGGGATGGAGACTCAAAGGGGTACCAGGAAGTTTGTGAATCCAAACCTTATCGTGACATAAAAGTTGAAGAAATGTAATGTGTCTGATATGTTCATAGAAGGTTAGATACAACATTGGGAAATTTTAAGAACAATTTGAAGGGAAAAAAAATTAACTGGTGGTAAGTGTATTAGTGGACGTTGTCAGCTTACACACGAAGCAATAGGCAGGTTGCAGTATTGTTATGGACAAACCATAAGGAAAAATACAGACAACATTGATTCAATGAAAAAGGCTGTATGGGCTACCTCCTTTCACAAAACATCCGCAGATGACAACCCATTTCTTGCATTCTGCCCACCTGGCAATGATTCATAGTGTGGCTACCAGAGGGCTGTTGTTCAAGGTAAGACTTACAACCATAAGGATCTATTGCTATTTGCTAAAGTGGAAGTAATAAAACTTATGTATAGGAATCTTAATGACACAAGATTATTAGAGAAGTGTTTGCATGATAGGACTCAAAACCCAAATGACAGTTTTAACAACTGTATATGGGAACAGGTACCAAAAACTATTCTGGTAGGACTAAATACTTTGTAATTAGGTGTGCTGGATGCACTGCTATGTTTCACTTATGGTTCAGTGTCAAGGAATAAGGTCATGGAGTTGATAGGAGTGCTGTGGTGGGGCCGGCCGCAGCGGACGAGCGGTTTTAGGCGCTTCAGTCTGGAACCGCGTAACCGCTACGGTAGCAGGTTCGAATCCTGCCTCGGGCATGGATGTGTGTGATATCCTTACGTTAGTTAGGTTTATGTAGTTCTAAGTTCTAGGGGTCTGATGACCTCAGATGTTAAGTCCCATAGTGCTCGGAGCCATTTGAACCATTTGAGTGCCTGGTGGACCAATAAACATGCAAAGAGCTTTAGTTGCCACTGACAGCAGGAAACTCTCCGAAGCAAAGAATTCAGTGTTGGAAGCCAGCAAAGAAACAAGAACAAGAAGTACTGCGAAATAGAAGAGGGAGGAAGAACAAAACCACAAACAAAATGAATACGGACATGAGATGTCTTAGTGCTGTGCAGGTTAGAGAGAGAAACAACTGTTAATTTGAATTTCCCGTAAGTTCAATGTTTTTAATGTGCTGGTACACATTGCTTAAAAACTATTAAAGACAAAGGGGTGAAAATGTATATACCGTCTTAAAACATACTTAACTAGAGTGTAGACTATCCTTATGACTTAAACTTTGAAATTAAAGACTTTTCTTAAAGAAAAGCTATGAGTTAATTACTGAATTTTTATGAACACAATTACATATTTTCAAAAATAATGTTAGCAACACCTTTTTAACCCTTTCGCGGGCTGTGGCGGATGTACTTCCCACTAAACGTATTTCTTTACAACGTTTAAAGGAGTATGTGTTACCACTTCTGTACTCTCCTGGCATCTCGTGACAGTCTGCTGTACCAGCTGTAGTTTCTGTTTGTTGTGAAATACAGCCTACAAGGCTGTGGGAAGTATATATCGCACCAAACAACGGTGTTTCAATGGTTATTGGGAAGTATGGTTACCACCAATGTAGTTTCCGAAAGGGTCTTCGGATGTCTACTTACCATAAAATTAATCTGTCATTTGTGGTCCTTGGGAAACATACTTAACACCAACTTAGGGGTATCCCGAAGCTTTTGGGAATACGTTTTAGCACGTCTGTCTATGCCTGACATCTTGTGGTAATACACTGCACCAGCAGTATGAAAACTGCTACAGCAATCAGTTTCTGTTTGTCGTGGGATCACTGCTGTTGTCGGAACAAATTGCATCAATTCTGCAGTATACATTATTGTGACCTGTATCAGTTCATAACTGTATTGCGTGATAAAGTTTCACACTGTGGTAAGTAAGCTTCAATATCGGCAACAAATATTTAATAAATAAAGTAAAAGAGAACATAAAATAAAAGGAGAAAACACTGTTCATTATTTTTTACGTGTGATGGCAACACGTAACAGCACACAAAAGGGAAGTGGGAAATCCATTTACCACCAGTTTTAATACGTCAGAGAGGTGAGGTGCCGTGATGACATATGTACCAACATAGGTTTTGTTCCTAAATCACAAAATTAAAATTATCAAAAAATAAATGTAGTCAGTTGATCACATCTGAAGTTTCAGTGAGATTATGTCGAAAACTATACATCGGGTAAAAATAGAGAGTAAGACAAGTTCGTAAGCTCCAAGGGGAAAATCAAATGATACTACACGTCTATTAAAAAAATATATACTACACGTCACCTCCAGCCTCCACCCCCTTGGGTGGGGCGGGGGGGGGACAACTTTTAAATCTAAACCCCCATTTTTTATTGCAGATTCGGGTTCTCCCTAAAAAAGTAATGAAGTTTTGTGTGGAATATTTTTTTAAACCATTGACAGATGGAGCTGAATTCGAGAAAAATTAAAATTGCGGAAGAACGCCAATTTGTTTAGAATGATCCGAGAAGGACACATCAAATCGATACAAAATGTGCACCAATTCTTTCATTACGCTAAATTAAGCTTTTTTTTTTTTACAAAATGTATCCTACCCGCCACAGTTTTTGATGGAGGGAGGCGGAATGGTATTAAAATCACGTTAGGGAACTCTTCACAATTACATTACTCGCCCGACTGTGGCGCTACCGTGGCCAAACTTCCAACTATGGCTCAGTACAAAGGTCGGTGCAGTGCGATCAGACGTCACTTCACTTTCAGATTGTGAACCGTAAACATCAACTGACGAAAGTAAATTATTCTTTTGCGAAGCATGTCTCACAATCCTTCTACAGAGATTGTTGATATAATGTTAATTTTAGGTGAATGCTATAACAAATACGCTGTAGATGCGCAATTGTATGCGGATCGTTTCCCAAACAGACGACATCCAAGCGAAAACATTAATCGAAATTGCACTCAACGAGCTCGGAATGGACACATGCACCGTCCACCTCGTTATCGCGAATACAATGGAAATAACGCCCGTACCCTTAGCGTTCTCGCCTGTGTTCAACTGGATACCGAAATTAGTAGTCGTGCGATTCTGGGACAAACTGGAATACCGAAATCAACTATTTTGAGGATTTCGAGGGCACATATTTATCATGCGTATCATATCACACTGACACAGGCATTAACGAAGAAAGATTTGCGAATACGCGTGCATTTCTGCCAATGGACCTTGAAAATGATAAGAGGTGACAATGATTTTTTTAGATACGTTATGTTCACCGACGGGGCCACATTCAAAAGCAATGGCGAATTAAGCCTTCATGATTGCCATTATTGATCCCCTGTCCGCTACAGTCTGGAGCCGAGCGACTGCTACGGTCGCAGGTTCGAATCCTGCCTTGGGCATGGATGTGTGTGATGTCCTTAGGTTAGTTAGGTTTAAGTAGTTCTAAGTTCTAGGCGACTGATGACCTCAGAAGTTAAGTCGCATAGTGCTCAGAGCCATTTGAACCAGTGACCCCCTGTCAACCCACACTGGCACAGACCCGTTGACAATCAACACAAATGGTCGTTAATGGTCTGGTGTGGAGTTTTAAACGGTTACTTGATAGGGCCGTATTTTCTTGAACGAAATGTAACTGGGGAATCTTATTTACAACTTCTCCGCGATGATTTGTTGGAGCTAATGGAAGATGTTGTTTCAGAACGAATGTGGTTCCAACAGGAAGGAGCTGCTCCCCATTGTACTAAAAATGTGCGGAACGTTTTAAATTTACGGTACCCTGGTCGGTGGATAGGACGTGGTGGACCAATTCAGTGGCCTCCACGTTCATCAGACCTAACATCTCCTGATTTTTTCTTATGGGGTTATTTAAAAAATATTGTTAATAAAAGACAGCCCACAACCAGAAACAATATGGAGCAACGCATTCGAAGAGCGTGTCCAACCATACTACGGGATGTGCTGCTAAAAACTGTGGACAACTTTCGCAGACGATTGCCTTTATGCATTGAAACAAATGGGGATACTTTTGAACAATTTCTTCGTGCCTAATTTCATTAATTAAGCACCCAAAATTGTGAGAGGCAAGGGGACTCACACTAATGAAGCACCCAACATGTGAGAGGCAAGGGGACTCACACTAATCTACATTTACATCTACATTTATACTCCGCAAGCCACCCAATGGTGTGTGGCGGAGGGCACTTTACGTGCCACTGTCATTACCTCCCTTTCCTGTTCCAGTCGCGTATGGTTCGCGGGAAGAACGACTGTCTGAAAGCCTCCGTGCGCGCTCGAATCTCTCTAATTTTACATTCGTGATCTCCTCGGGAGGTATAAGTAGGGGGAAGCAATATATTCGATACCTCATCCAGAAACGCACCCTCTCGAAACCTGGCGAGCAAGCTACACCGCGATGCAGAGCGCCTCTCTTGCAGAGTCTGCCACTTGAGTTTGTTACACATCTCCGTAACGCTATCACGGTTACCAAATAACCCTGTGACGAAACGCACCGCTCTTCTTTGGATCTTCTCTATCTCCTCCGTCAACCTGATCTGGTAAGGATCCCACACTGATGAGCAATACTCAAGTATAGGTCGAACGAGTGTTTAGTAAGCCACCTCCTTTGTTGATGGACTACATTTTCTAAGGACTCTCACAATGAATCTCAACCTGGTACCCGCCTTACCAACAATTAATTTTATATGATCATTCCACTTCAAATCGTTCCGCACGCATACTCCCAGATATTTTACAGAAGTAACTGCTACCAGTGTTTGTTCCGCTATCATATAATCATACAATAAAGGATCCTTCTTTCTATGTATTCGCAATACATTACATTTGTCTATGTTAAGGGTCAGTTGCCACTCCCTGCACCAAGTGCCTATCCGCTGCAGATCTTCCTGCATTTCGCTACAATTTTCTAATGCTGCAACTTCTCTGTATACTACAGCATCATCCGCGAAAAGCCGCATGGGACTTCCGACACTATCTACTAGGTCATTTATATATATTGTGAAAAGCAATGGTCCCATAACACTCCCCTGTGGCACGCCAGAGGTTACTTTAACGTCTGTAGACGTCTCTCCATTGATAACAACATGCTGTGTTCTGTTTGCTAAAAACTCTTCAATCCAGCCACACAGCTGGTCTGATATTCCGTAGGCTCTTACCTTGTTTATCAGGCGACAGTGCGGAACTGTATCGAACGCCTTCCGGAAGTAAAGAAAAATAGCATGTACCTGGGAGCCTGTATCTAATATTTTCTGGGTCTCATGAACAAATAAAGCGAGTTGGGTCTCACACGATCGCTGTTTCCGAAATCCATGTTGATTCCTACATAGCAGATTCTGGGTTTCCAAAAACGACATGATACTCGAGCAAAAAACATGTTCTAAAATTCTACAATAGATCGACGTCAGAGATATAGGTCTATAGTTTTGCGCATATGCTCGACGACCCTTCTTGAAGACTGAGACTACCTGTGCTCTTTTCCAATCATTTGGAACCTTCCGTTCCTCTAGAGACTTGCGGTACACGGCTGTTAGAAGGGGGGCAAGTTCTTTCGCGTACTCTGTGTAGAATCGAATTGGTATCCCGTCAGGTCCAGTGGACTTTCCTCTGTTGAGTGATTCCAGTTGCTTTTCTATTCCTTGGACACTTATTTCGATGTCAGCCATTTTTTCGTTTGTGCGAGGATTTAGAGAAGGAACTGCAGCGCGATCTTCCTCTGTGAAACAGCTTTGGAAAAAGGTGTTTAGTATTTCAGCTTTACGCGTGTCATCCTCTGTTTCAATGCCATCATCATCCCGGAGTGTCTGGATATGCTGTTTCGAGCCACTTACTGATTTAACGTAAGACCAGAACTTCCTAGGATTTTCTGTCAAGTCGGTACATAGAATTTTACTTTCGAATTCACTGAACGCTCCACGCATAGCCCTCCTTACTCTAACTTTGACATCGTTTAGCTTCTGTTTGTCTGAGAGGTTTTGGCTGCGTTTAAACTTGGAGTGAAGCTCTCTTTGCTTTCGCAGTAGTTTCCTAACTTTGTTGTTGTACCACGGTGGGTTTTTCCCGTCCCTCACAGTTTTACTCGGCACGTACATGTCTAAAACGCATTTTACGATTGCCTTGAACTTTTTCCATAAACACTCAACATTGTCAGTGTCGGAACAGAAATTTTCGTTTTGATCTGTTAGGTGGTCTGAAATCTGCCTTCTATTACTCTTGCTAAACAGATAAACCTTCCTCCCTTTTTTTATATTCCTACTAACTTCCATATTCAGGGATGCTGCAACGGCCTTATGATCACTGATTCCCTGTTCTGTACATATAGAGTCGAAAAGTTCGGGTCTGTTTGTTATCAGTAGGTCCAAGATGTTATCTCCACGAGTCAGTTCTCTGTTTAATTGCTCGAGGTAATTTTCGGATAGTGCACTCAGTATAATGTCACTCGATGCTCTGTCCCTACCACCCGTCCTAAACATCCGAGTGTCCCAGTCTATATCTGGTAAATTGAAATCAGCGACCACCAGCTGATGGGTGCACCCTGTACCCTTCATGGCATCCGGAAGGACCCTTTCCACATCTGGAATGACTCCCCCCGGTATGCACACGGAGTGCGCATTGGTTTTCTTCCCCTCTCTTGCTGCCATATCCCTAAGGGGCCCCATTACGCGCCTGACGATGGAGCTCCCAACTACCAGTAAGCCCACCCCATGGGAACATCATACTACTACGTCCATGTCGTTGTTCCTGGGTAACGCTAAAAATAGGATACAGTACTTTTTGTTCAAAAATAGCTAAATATGGCGTAACGAAAGTCCGGTTCACATTTTGTATCGATTTGATGCGTCTTTCTTGGATAATTCTAAATAAATCAGAGTTCTTCGCCAATTTTACTTTTTTCTCGATTTCAGCGCCATCTGTCAATGGTTTAAAAAATGTTTCAGACAAAACATGATTACTTTTTATGGAGAATCCGAATCTGCAATAAAAATATGTGTTTCCATTTAAGATTTAAAAGTTGCCCCACGCCCTACCCAAGGGGGTGCGGGCTGGAGATCACGTGTAGTATCATTTGATGTCCCCCTTTGAGCTTACGAACTTGTATTATCCACTATTTTTGCCCGATGTATAGTTTTCGAGATAATCTCATCCGAAACTTCAAATGGATCACCCTGTATATATGCGCCCGCGAAATGGTTAAAAGTCTACTTTAAAGATTGTAGTATTCAGAACTTTCAGGAAAAAATCAAGCTTCTACTATGCTTTCATGTCGAGATATGTGTACCTACCCTGTACATACATGATTAAAATGCTTTATTTCATTTGCAACACAAAATGCAATTGAGAAAGAAGTCTGAGACCAAAAGCTATGATTTATACATTAAAATGTTCCCAAAAGATCTATTAAAAAACGGTAAGCATTACATGGACTTGCAACTCTTATTCTTTGAGCTACAGTATTTAGAAAATCGACAAAACTTTCAAGATTTCCTCTCTTGTTATTATTTCTGAGAAAAATCTACCCAGCAACGCCCTTACAGCCTTTTCAAAAAGCTTCTGACCGCACTGTATTTCACTTCACAATACGTAACTGCATGCGCTGGGGCACAGCCATAATAAGTTTTGTGAGTGAATAGAAGCGTTGTGAAGCGTCTCCAAGATATTGGAAAGAAGTTTTCTGTCGCTTGAGACGTGCTGCTACGTTATGTGTGAGATCCAGTAGGGGGATGTTCAGACACGTGTCGTCAAAATAACAGTGGAAGCAGCAAAGGTGCGCTAACAAGCGCTGAACCAGTTCGTTGCTTTCAGAAAATAAGAACTTCCGCTTTCCGCTCTCCTAAGCAGACAATTTGAAGAGCATCTAATGGAACAGGAGTGTCAATTAAATTGTGGCTTGGTTAACTACGTGTAAACAACAGCCATGGAGTTAATAAAGAGCAGGAAGGGAAGAGTTAAATGTCTCGACGACATTCACGTCATTAGAAACGCTACACTGCCTCAGATTGACATTTAAAGCGGAGGGAGGAGAGGGAGCGAGGGGTTTTGGCTTAGGGAACTGACATATTTCCCTGTTGTTATTTGTGGAATTTAAGGAATCCGCGGGCAGTATGTATGACAGGATCTGAACTTCACTCCTCCAGACGAGAGTGCAGTGTCGTAACGAAGGCATCATCTAGCATACTTTAACAAATAATAAGGGCGGAAGGTGACGCTGGAGATAGGTTCAAGCGTGTAGAGGCAAATACAAATCTAAATCAACAGAAACATGAATCATGGCGTGCGTTAGCTACATTAAAGGAAATATTCATTTCTCATGGAGGAAGG
This sequence comes from Schistocerca serialis cubense, assembly GCF_023864345.2. Taxonomy (NCBI): domain Eukaryota; kingdom Metazoa; phylum Arthropoda; class Insecta; order Orthoptera; family Acrididae; genus Schistocerca; species Schistocerca serialis. The sequence continues at coordinate 371,539,853 of NC_064640.1, read as the reverse complement.
AAACTAATATTTTTTTGAAGTGCTATTCTAACTCATTAGTTTTGGCACTGTGCTGTGATATTTAGATAAATATGGGAAATACGTTATCAGTCTTAATGTAAGAAATTAAGCAAAGTTGTACGGCATTAACGCCTGCGAGATCCCGAAGGGCAGGTTCAGCCGCCTAATTGGAAAGGCACCTTTCCTTCGTGAAGTATGAGAGCTACACTCCTGGAAATTGAAATAAGAACACCGTGAATTCATTGTCCCAGGAAGGGGAAACTTTATTGACACATTCCTGGGGTCAGATACATCACATGATCACACTGACAGAACCACAGGCACATAGACACAGGCAACAGAGCATGCACAATGTTGGCACTAGTACAGTGTATATCCACCTTTCGCAGCAATGCAGGCTGCTATTCTCCCATGGAGACGATCGTAGAGATGCTGGATGTAGTCCTGTGGAACGGCTTGCCATGCCATTTCCACCTGGCGCCTCAGTTGGACCAGCGTTCGTGCTGGACGTGCAGACCGCGTGAGACGACGCTTCATCCAGTCCCAAACATGCTCAATGGGGGACAGATCCGGAGATCTTGCTGGCCAGGGTAGTTGACTTACACCTTCTAGAGCACGTTGGGTGCACGGGATACATGCGGACGTGCATTGTCCTGTTGGAACAGCAAGTTCCCTTGCCGGTCTAGGAATGGTAGAACGATGGGTTCGATGACGGTTTGGATGTACCGTGCACTATTCAGTGTCCCCTCGACGATCACCAGTGGCGTACGGCCAGTGTAGGAGATCGCTCCCCACACCATGATGCCGGGTGTTGGCCCTGTGTGCCTCGGTCGTATGCAGTCCTGATTGTGGCGCTCACCTGCACGGCGCCAAACACGCATACGACCATCATTGGTACCAAGGCAGAAGCGACTGTCATCGCTGAAGACGACACATCTCCATTCGTCCCTCCATTCACGCCTGTCGCGACACCACTGGAGGCGGGCTGCACGATGTTGGGGCGTGAGCGGAAGACGGCCTAACGGTGTGTGGGACCGTAGCCCAGCTTCATGGAGACGGTTGCGAATGGTCCTCGCCGATACCCCAGGAGCAACAGTGTCCCTAATTTGCTGGGAAGTGGCGGTGCGGTCCCCTACGGCACTGCGTAGGATCCTACGGTCTTGGCGTGCATCCGTGCGTCGCTGCGGTCCGGTCCCAGGTCGACGGGCACGTGCACCTTCCGCCGACCACTGGCGACAACATCGATGTACTGTGGAGACCTCACGCCCCACGTGTTGAGCAATTCGGCGGTACGTCCACCCAGCCTCCCGCATGCCCACTATACGCCCTCGCTCAAAGTCCGTCAACTGCACATACGGTTCACGTCTACGCTGTCGCGGCATGCTACCAGTGTTAAAGACTGCGATGGAGCTCCGTATGCCACGGCAAACTGGCTGACACTGACGGCGGCGGTGCACAAATGCTGTGCAGCTAGCGCCATTCGACGGCCAACACCGCGGTTCCTGGTGTGTCCGCTGTGCCGTGCGTGTGATCATTACTTGTACAGCCCTCTCGCAGTGTCCGGAGCAAGTATGGTGGGTCTGACACACCGGTGTCAATGTGTTCTTTTTTCCATTTCCAGGGTTGTATATGCGGAAGTGTACCTTTGAAGTGTAAGTGACTGTCTGGATGTGGGTGGAGTGTGGAGTCATGCTCGTGTGGAGATGATGGGAGAAGAGAGAGTGAAACCTGATGCCGGGACATAACCTGCTCCTCTCGAAAGCACCAAGGCCGCTGCCGAACTAAAATCTCTATCAACAGTGTCACATGCCCTCACTTCGTGAGACAATGCGGAGAGGTTTGGAATTAAAACCAGGTCATTGGCGAGGAGACTGGTGATCAGTAACTTGACGCCACGACCTCTCCTCCCTTTGCCGGCCAAATACTGGAGGTGAAAATTTCATCCACCACCAGGAATAGAACCAGCTTACCCCCGACATCCGACTGAGCGAGATGGCGCAGAGGTTAGCACACTGGATTCGCATTCGGGAAGACGACGGTTCAACCCCGGCTACGGTAATACAGGTTTACTTTTTCCGTGATTTCCCAATATCTCCCCAGGAAAATGCTGAGATGGTTCCTGTGGTATCCACCACTATTGAACTGCCGCACCGAGCAGCGGCGCGCTCCATTACGTGCGGCCGAGAAATGTATCGTTGGCCGCACATCTCCTTGCGCGGCCCGCTGCTCGCACGGCAGGCTGCCTTCGCGCTCGCGCAGTTCAAAACACCCATAACACCCAGCGATTGGACGCCCAGAAAATACAGGTCCAGCCGCCGGCTCCATTAACTACGGAGCCCTATTTAACGGCGCCACTGACGTCTGTCTACAAGCCGGTTCTCATTGTGCTATGTTTCTACTCCACAACTCGGAAGTGCTACGTTGTATTTGACCCGCTATTCGACGTTGATTCTGCTGCGCTCTGGACACAGAATCCGAATACTATACTGGAACTTGTACTTCAACCTTCACTAGGCTTAGTATGTCATCGGACTTGTGATTTACGCCGGAATTCTGAATTTCGGTGGACCTTCTGGTCATTGGTATAACCATCAACAATTTATATAATTTTTCATGAAATATCAACCTACAGCTTGGCGCTTGGTAGCAGAATTATTTGTATCCCTGTTGTGTCAATAGACCGAGGACGGCGATGTATTTATTGTGTTATTCCTGGTAAATGTAAATGTCGTGTGACTAGGGCATCCCGTCGGGTAGACCGATCGCCGGGTGCAAGTCTTTCGATTTGCCGCAACTTCGGTGACTTGCGCGTCGATGGGGACGAAATTATGATGCCGACCGGCGTGGCCGTGCGGTTCTAGGCGCTACAGTCTGGAACCGAGCGACCGCTGCGGTCGCAGGTTCGAATCCTGCCTCGGGCATGGATGTGTGTGATGTCTTTAGGTTAGTTAGGTTTAATTAGTTCTAAGTTCTAGGCGACTGATGACCTCAGAAGTTAAATCGCATAGTGCTCAGAGCCATTTGAACCTTTTTTTTTAAAAAAAAATGCTGATTAGGACAACACAACACCCAGTCCCTGAGCGGAGATAATCTCCGACCCAGCCGGGAATCGAACCTGGGCCCTTAGGATTGACATTCTGTCGTGCTGACCACTCAGCTACCGGGAGGAACTATTCCTGGTTAAACAATTCCTTTGAAAAGGCACGCCGATTTCCTTCCCCATTCCTGACACAATCCGAGCTTGTGCTCCGTCTTTAATGATCTTGATGGCGACGGGACATTAAACCCAATCTTCCTTCCTTCCTCCGACCCTCGAGTCGAGTACCACCGCACACACGTGAGTTAGCGACTTCGGCTAAGGAGGCGGGTAATTTCAATATTATAGCAAAGTGTCAAAAGAGTAGTTTCAGAAATACTGACTTTCTTCCTGAATGAGGTTCAAAAGAGTAGTTTCAGACAGCATTGGCTTTCTTCCTGAATGAGGTTTGACTCTTTCCTTTAATGTAACCAAGTCGAGCCACAGTTTGTTAAACGTGAACAACATTTGTTTGATTACTGGCCCTTATTGTGAAAAATAGCAACTAGCTAAGTAAAACTGTGAGACTTGACTATGTGTCATTTGAAAACATGGCATAAATCGAGTAAGGAAATACACACACACACACACACACACACACACACACACACGCACACACAACGACACCTCATAGCCCACATTTTTTTGTATGCAACACCAAAGCCCTTACCAGCTATCCTAGTCTGGTAAGTAATAGACTATACAATACGAGTGGAAAATCTGTAAAAGTGCTCATAATGTCGTGCCTTATTTTTTGTTGAATAATTGAAGGGTTGTCATGTTAAAGGAGCTATGTAACAAAATTTACCTTCTAGGTTAGTCAGAATAAACTGTAATCAGATAAGATGAACATAAATATGCACGAATTCTATGTTGACACTTGCTCACTGATTTCAGGAAAACAGGTTATCACTTGGCATGATCCAAAGGTAACTAATAGACACTGACTTTTCTAAATAAATTTTCTCTGAAATACGTAACGGGCTAAGTCCACAAAACAAGTCTTGTAATGTTTCTACCTCTAGTAATCATTTAACTGTTCAGTCTTGGCACAGTTCATTATAAAACTGTTTGTGCACGTGAGGTAGGTATTCCGACATACGTTTAAGGTCTCGTTCCTTCACTGAATACAATCGTTCAACACCAATGACCTCATTGAATGTGATCGTTTTGAAATCTTCACTTCGCCAACCTTTTCTTTTTTTTTCTTCAACACTCATATACTTTCCCAACCCATAGTTTCATCACATGTCTTTCTTAGCTGAATTACCCCAGGCATGGTGATCATAATCCATGAGTCAGAACTTATATTAACCTTTGTTGTGTTAATGATCATGTCAGTCGCTTGCTGAGATTCCATAAAATATGTGACTTTCTTCTGAACAACTTTAAAATGGTTGCTTATTGCGAGCTGTTGCTGTGATATTCATTACATCATCAGGAACAAAATACTCCCACACCTTTGCTCGCACTTTTCTGTTATTTCCCTTTTCTCACGTATTCATATTTTTTCCACTACCCATTGTACTGCCAATGAAGACGTGCAGGTGATCGGCAGCAGCAAGCGGATGTGCATAATCTCTACGTACACTATGGCCAACTTGTGTAAGACATTCTGCACTTACCTCTAGAGCCCTTCGTAGTACCTACATCAGCAATCACTGGAGATAGTCTTTTGGTATGTAAAATCCCCGTTCATGTACCACCTATCGAAGTACAAAACACAATTTATGCAAAACTGGCGCTTAGACCTCAAGCATGATAACCCAACGGTTGTCTTATGGTTACCCAATTGATTTGCTGAGATACGCTCGTCCTTACACTGGTGTACATGGATATATTTTCACAGTAAATGAAAGCTTGCTTTATAATCTTTCATTCACTAGAGTAAATTTTGTATGGTTACATAGCAACTAATAACTTTCCTTGAGATCTTACTTACTTGAGTCACATTTCGAGGGGATCCCATTTTATTAGACTGTTAGTTGCTGTTGGGTCTCACGATGCACACGTGAATGAAACTTAAAATTGTTCATACAGGCTGTTGAGAAATTCCCGTTACAAACTTCTGGAGGGGAGTGAGTTGCTAATATTTTGACTTGGAACCCATGTTCGCAAACGTACCGTTTCCGTACCGCAACCATTTGAAAACACGTTGGTAACGTGACCACTTTTACAAGTTACTGGTTTGGCGGGACCCAGTACATCACTTATTTTACTACTCCACTCATTAATAGCCAAAGAAATTGCTCGTGTACTCGTTGACGGGGTCTCTTTAACGTGGTACATTGCAGCCTCTTCCAGTTCGGGTGGGTGGCGTGTCCTTGGAGCACCACAGTCATGCCTGCTGACGTTGAAGGTACCCTTTCTCCAAGCCTTTGCGTAATTGTGACGAAAAGCGTGTGCAATGGAGTCGGACGTTGTGGAGAACGATCTTGATAAAGGCGACTAGCAGCTCTTCCATTATCGTGGGCTTCGCCATTCAGAAGGATCATGTTGGCGCATTCTACGAGTACAAACGTGTACTCAACCATGTTGCTCTAACACTCACAGACATGTGTATAAGGATCGAAACAGACCAGAGAGGTAGAACAGACGTCAAATGATTTCAGCCCATCCGACATAACCACACCCTCTCCCCCCCCCCCCCCTCCTCCATTACTACCCTGTAGCATACCTACCTAGTAAACATGTTTTCAATCGGCTGAACCACGAAAACAGCACGTTTTGAGACACGGTTTCCTATTCAAAATATTATTTACTCACTCCCCTCCTCAGTCCTAGAAGTTAGTAAATGGAATTTCCGAACGCCCTGTATGTCGCTGATGTTGTGACCAAAGATGTTCAGTTGTTGTGGATATGTGTGTGTGTGTGTGTGTGTGTGTGTGTGTGTGTGTGTGTGTGTTGTGTCTGCGCTTAATACTGAGAAAGGATACGATCTGTGTTATTCTCGGTACCATTGTTTGTGTGTGTGTGTGTGTGTGTGTGTGTGTGTGTGTGTGTGTTATGTCTGTGCTTAATACGGAGAAAGGATGCGATTTGTGTTATTCTCGGTTCCTCTGCTGTATAAATAATATGAAGTGAACAAACATCGACGAACCAATAATACAGCGAAACGAATCCACCTGATGAGATATTTTCTAGAGCTCGCAACGGGAGTAAATAGTAAGCGAATGGCTGCTGTGTTTGTTTCATTTCCGTAATCAGATAGTGTTACAATGGCGTCCTTTTGTCAGAATTACATGCAGAACAGGAATTAAGAAAACTACGAAAAGAAACTAATCCACAAAATCATGTATTCATTACCTTGGGGCACAATTTTTGGTCCCACAGATCTGATTTTATTTTTTCTCTTAATGATTGTGCTCGGTTGAATGGCGGTATACGTGACAACGGCTAGTTTCGATGATATTGTGTTACGTGTAATTCCAGGAACATGAAATAGTTTTATGGTTCTGTAAACATATATTGCAGTAATCATATTATTTCTTACAAGGATATTCTTTCTTTGTTAGTTAATCGTCACGACGAGCGTTGTTTGTGTCAAGAAAATTTGTAAATTATTCGAGTCGACAAATTTCCTACTGTACCGATATCATTTCATGTTGCATCGGATTTAATACTGAGCTTACGCGCTATTCCTTTCCGGTTTTCACGACGTGTTCTCATTTTTTCTGACTGCCTGCACCATTTCTTTTGTATATAAAATTATTTAATGATTCATAAATACAGTCTGATCGGCTAAACTTAGGATCCACGTTGTGAGTTATGCTACTTTAACAACGGTACACTTTTAACAACGGTACCTGCTCCGTCCGTCCATAAAGTTCCGAAATGATTTTATTCCCGGCGTATGAGCGACGTCAGCGCAGTAACGACGGTAGCAGCTTGAACTAACAGGTATAAACAAGAGATGTGCATTGGATCAGTGTTACATAGTGGACGTGCGGGCGTACTACGTCAGCGTTGTATCACAAATTGTAACGGAGCAACAACTCTAAATCTAGTGTTCAAGACATTGTCCAGAATGTTTTGAAGAAGCGAAAAGTGTGTGCACAACTTGACTTCCGAAAAAAAAAAAACGACGCGTGGGCCCTTACTACGACTCGATTGAAATGCAAAAACGAGTACAATTCTTTTCTGAAAAAAAAAATCATCACGGGTGGCGAGACCCTTCGATCAGTACGAACCTGCCACAAAATGACGAAGTGCAGAGGTTCACATGAGGGGGGTGAAAGCCTTAACGAGATAACCGATATTCAAGCCACTGTTACGTGAATGTTGAACAACCTCCCGATGGAGGACTTTTTTGACAGTTTCACATGGTTGTATAAACGTAGAACACCATCTACAATCTTAACTTTTCTCTATTTTTTTAATCCAGCCTCGAAATTTTTTCGACTGATTTCACTATGTCTAATATGTCAATATCTGTCTCATACTCATAATGGTTCTTGAGGGTAGCGTGACCTAGACAGTGTCTTCACGATGGTCGACTGCCAGCTATGTGAAGATTTTCTTTCTGAGATTTAGAGGAGCTTCCCCCAGCGACGGATTGTCCCCAGAGGTGTCGTTTGAGCACTTGCATGGTGGATGGCAGAATCTGACTGTTCCACTGCTATTGTTTCTCACCCCACTTTTCTTTTGTCCTTGTCGGTGGTGAGACATCCGTTCTTCGGTTAACATCCATAGTTACGAGTGCTACATAGGTAACTTTCGTAAAAATTCTGAGCCTGTTCTGGTAAGTTTGACTAAACTAATGACAATGTTGATAAACCTGTGCATGAATTAAGAAGAAGGTACAGTTTATTTGTTAACTAAACTTACTCACTCACATTTCAATAGTATGAAGTCTTTTGAAACCTGTCGTGTCACCCACCTCACGCCACTACCCCCCCCCCCCCCCCCTCCACCAAGTCGAACACTACGTTTCTGCCCAACCCGTGAAAGAGAATCAGTTCTACAGACAAACATCCTGAAGATGTCTTTAATTTTTCAAAGACTATTGTTAGAATAACGGTTCAAAGAAATCAAAATGAGAAGAGGAAACAATTTAAAAAGATATAGACATGGGATTGGCTGAAAAATTCAGGATCAGGAAAGTAACAGGCAGATTTAAAAACACTTCCACTGTTCAATTGGAAGATTAGCTAATCATATATTTAAGCATTTTGACAACTGTTTTTGCCACTAAATAAAACAGAGTTATGGAATTAGTTTATGACTTAGCAAAACATTTGAAATTGCCACGGAAACAAAAAACTCGAAATTTTTTCGAGGTTTCATGAAGCGGCTTTCTGATTTTTTTCCTTATCGTCTGCCCTATCTACCAGTGTTCAAAGAACACACGGCCTCAACAGAGAACAATTAATTGTTATTTTGGCTGTAACAACACTAATATTGCTCTCCTATTTAATTTAATTTTTGTGTTCACATTGGCAATGCTATGTTCCTCGTACAGGATATCTGCTGTTTGGAACGAATTGTGGAAGCGTATCATTTTAAACACTTTCTTAAAACGCTTGCAATAACATTAAAAACGACTTACTCTCATTTCCTCTTGTATTTTTTAATATGAATATTCTATATTTACACCATAAAAAAGTTCATTCATATCATAATTCCAACTCTCAAAAACGCTTAGATGTCCAACACAAGGGATGACAAAGTGCAGAGATTCACATGAGTGGGGTGAAAGCCTTAACGAGGGATAATTTGAAGGAGGCATCATCACTATAGCGAACATTACTATTGAGAGAATGAAATTAACAGTAATTACGTAAAAATACATTAAAAATCAGCTGTAGTGCAAGGTCTATAAAAAATTACAAAAATTAACTTTTAATATGATGCTCCATGCTAAGTCAAAGGTGTCTGTCATAATGGTCATACGATATCATTTTTATAACATTAGACGTCTTTAGGAAACCTGTGCGGCAAATTAAAGTAAACTGCAGATACTGAACATATATTGTTCACTCTTATCATAGGTCCTCAATCACACATTATCCATGATATGATTAGATATCGTACTTCAAAAGTGCGTTTACTCTTTGGATAGAATAACGATGATATATAAGAGAATTATAGTTAACAATGAAGTAATTATAGTCAGATGGTAATGATATTGTAAGTGGGCTGTACAACAGATGACTACTTCTGATGTCTGTGTACTGCGAACTACAATTTTCCGATGGCATCAGATTTAAAAGTTAGTGCAATACTAAAATGTCAAATACAAAAAGATTTGTGTGTATGTAAAATAGTAATTGAGTGTCTCAGAAAACAGTCTACTGCGCGTCGTAGTCACTATTAGAAATGAAATGGCGAAAAATTTAAGATATTCGAAAAATTGCCGTCCCGTCTGTGGGGGAGATGATGTTTGCAAGGAACAAAAGAAAAAGAAATAGGAAAAAAACGTAAGAGCCAAAACTGCTTCCAATTCTTTAACTTAGGTTGGCGACTTACGTACGAATTTGGTTTCAAATTAAGTTTAAAAGCCGTATTGTCCAGGTACCCAAAACTCTCCATATTCAGTTTGGTCAGTGACCATTTATTGTAGCTTTCACAGTACACTGCGCGGCCAAGTGTCTGCTTCAGTAGGAGACCTCGGCTTACTGAAACTACTGGTAAAAAGAAACACAGATGTTCTATCTATATGAAAAAAGAATGAATTGCTAAATATGCTGAGGTAAAGTTTCTGTCACAAACTCAAACCCGAAACTGAATTAAAAGACCTAGACCTAAATTTATCCGAGTTATGTGGATGAGATCTGCGATTGTCTTACGATTTTTTTTTATTTTGATGGTTCAGTCATGTTGGATAACAGTGCATAGCTAGACGAGTGATGATGGTAGCTTGCTGTCTAAATTCGTCGTACCAAACTAAACGTCGTTATTAAACATGATTGAAGCAGCTGTATTGTTTGTAGTAGCACTTTGCGGATGCGAGCTTAATTGAAGAACTGTTCTCAAATTTACCGCAATAGTAAGTCAGAAAACCCCCAGAAGCCAAATTTTCGTTCAGCAATCCAAATACAGTGATATATATTAGTGGTATGATGGAAGGCATGAAAGAGGATGAAACCATCAACATTACGCCTCTAGGAAAATTGCAAGCGAGACGCTGAGATTATTAACATCCCTATCCTATGAAAGTATAATCATATACGGTGTTTTATGGTTATATACCGCAGAAACTGTGTGCAGGATTTGGAGCTGTTCTCGTCTTTTGTCGGCCAAAGTAATGCGAGGAACATTTCTCACTATGACGATACTAAAGCTGCTTATGGTCGTGTGTCTTTTCTTCAGCATTATTTAGCGATCTCGTCCATTTAAGATGAATATATAGTATGTGCACACAGTGTACACGATTTTGTTCAGTAAAATAGTTTTCCAATGTAAATACAAATAGACGCTGTTCGTTCTCTCTTTTTTTTATTTTACCCTTAATTTTCCGTTCTTATTGTTTGTTAAGTTATTTTTGTTGTGTTAGAAAGATTTTGTTCGTAATAATATTTTTACTGCAAAAGCTTGTGTTTCTCTTGTAGAAATATTCGGGGTATTTACTCACACTAATGAAATTCATTCTATTTCAGGTACGTGTTGCGCCAGTATCACTTTCGACTTAATCGTAAGTAGTAAATCATATTGAAACGTTTAACTTTTAAAACTTCATAGACTTCTCAGTAAAAACACATTATTGATATTTCGATTACTCATCACTCTTTCATTAACAGTAACGAAGGAAATGTCCAACCAACTTTTGTGAGCAGAGCCTGTTCTAGGAGATCCTAATGCAAACTCATTTCAAACAAATAGCTGAAAATTTAATGCCATTTATTTTCATGAACTAGCAAGACAAACTGTTGTATTCTTTAATTTCAGCATAAACGATATCCCGTTTTGAAAAATGTAAGTGAGAAAGTGACACCAACTGGCAAATAATTGTTATATGAGACTTTATTTAAATTTCAAGCGCAAATCGCCGCCTTTTTGAAGAATAGTTCCACTCCTGGCCTAAGCCATAGTTCATATTAATACGTGATAGAGTCACATACAGTTTTATTGACACGGAGAACCAAAATGTGGACACATACTATATATACGCCATTATATTTCCAGAATAACCGTAGTAGATGCTTTATGAATAAAAAAGAAACTCGTCTGGTGACAATACTCTTTAACTGCATTAAACTTAAGACGTAAAAACAATAATAATTTATTATAATAGCTGCTGCAGATGGTGGCAACGGAAACAAATATATTAATTTTTATAGATGACGATCATAAAATTTCATAGTAGATTCCAAGTATGTCTACGTACAACAACCATTGCTTCTTACAGTATATGGTTCTTGATATTGTATTTCATCGTTACTGAAACAACATAAAAAGAAGAACAGCTAACAGTAACAGGATTTCTGTGAAGGGAAACAGATACCAGATAACTGGCTGATGTTTCCAATGTGTCTGTACCTTCAAGTGAGCATTTACCAGTTCCCAAACAAGATTAAAGGAGAGAAATTACCAATGGTAATGAGAAACTTACAGAGACCTAGTATTCCCCAGCGTGGTCTTTTGATTAACGCTTGTGTGCAGTGTCAAACAACGTTGGCAATGGAACTCCTAGCAGTCAAGAAATATGAACTAATTTGTGAGCGTAGGTCCACAAATTTATTCATAGTTCCTAACCACTTCCAGTCTTCACCACGCACGTGTTCAGCAGCTGAGAACAAATTCACTGACAGCGTTGTTTGACATTGCAAACAAGTGTTAATCCGAAGATGTGAGCTCTAAATGCCACTGGACGGTGATAGGTCTCTGCAAGTTCCCATTGGTAATTCCTCTTCTTTAATCTTGTTTGGGGACTGGTAAATGTTCACTCGAAAGTACAGACACTACGGAAACATTAGTTAGTTATCTGGTATCTGTTTCTCATCGCAGAAATCCTGCTACGTTAGCTATTCTTCTTTTTACACTGTTTCAGTAACGGAGAAAGCACATTATCTGGGACCTTAGAGGGCTCTGAGTCCATAAACTGAAAGGAGCAATGGTTGTTGCACGTAGACGGAGTTGGAATCTACTGCTCATCTTTATGGTCGTAATCTATAAAATTAATATATTTGTTTGCGTGGCCATCTACTGCAGCAGCTGTTGTAATCAATTATTATTGATTTTTACATCTTAAGCTTACTGCAATTAAAGAGTAATTTTCACCAGACGAGCTTAGCTTTTATTTATAAAGTATCTTCTACGGTCAGTCTGGAAATTTTGTAGCATACATATAGCATTTACTGTATTTTTGAAATTTATAGATTAGAAAAGAAAGTTTCTTTATAAAATTGACACACAATTTACTTACGATGTTTCGTAGCTCTTGTTTACATATCCTGAACTCCACTGCTTCTTCCTTCGTTGTTTGCGAACACTCAAGTCGGAGAAAACCTGGTTGTACATTCACTCCGCGCATTTCTTCGCCTTTTATGAATCTGCCTTTTCTTACACTGCATTGCTGTTTTTTCCACTTCCCCTCACTTTTGTAAGCCTTAATAAGAAAAACAGTACTTTAGTTTCACGTGGTACGCATTCACCACAGAGTTGATGTTTATTCGTTTGTTTCCTCTGTGTGTGTAAGTGTATGTCTGTGTGTGTGTGTGTGTGTGTGTGTGTGTGTGTGAGAGAGAGAGAGAGAGAGAGAGAGAGAGAGAGAGAGAGAGAGGGAGAGAGAGAGAGGGAGAGGGGGGAGAGGGGAGAGAGGGGGAGAGGGATGGGGAGAGGGGGAGAGGGGGGAGAGGGAGGGGCAGTGGGAGGGGGAGAGGGAGAGAGATAAGACAGGGGGGGGGGGGTTGCCGGAGAAAAGAAGGTTTTTGTGTGGGTGGGTGTTAGTAATTGAGGAACTGTAAATTAGTGAAGATGTATCAAATGTTCAGGACAGATGTGAGTGTTTTTGGGGTGTGGGAGAGGGGGGAGGGGGATTAGAGTGGTGGTACGAGTAGGTGAACAGTAACTGGTGTCGAGATAAACTGGCGTCTTTTCTCATTCTTGATCTCTTGACGTTGTGATTTGTAAATGATGTTAATGATAGCTACAAGTAATAGCGAGACATGTATTTTTATTTCACATAGTGAAACCCTGATTCGTATAACGAAGAAAACATTATCGTAAAGCACTAGTTACCAGGGACTCCACTCACCAATGTATTTTTTACTATCGTATTTTCTCGTGTTCGTGAGGAACTTTGCTTCTACATGTAGCTAGCTAGATAAAGGAATTTTATTTTATACACGAAAAACATCGACGAAACTAGCCGTTTTTAGATTTCGAGAGTTTCAATAGTCTTGGTTTTATGAACGCTAATCCATCCTTAGTTCCACAAGCAAGTATAAAATGTGTTTCTTCTACACTATAGTAATTTCTAAATGTTGGATTCTATTTTATGTAACCCATAATATGTTTACTGTAATGAATATAATGTAAAAATATAGGATGCCTGGTTAGATGTAAGAAAGAGACTGACGGCCCCAAAGTTTCCAGGTTAAGTAAATTCTCTTTCAGACAACTCCTACGAATCATTCTCGGTACCACCAACAGCTTCATTATGTTGCGTCACCTCCTCTACATATATGAATGATGCTTTGTTGGGAGGCGGGATGAATCATGAATCGCCTCATCCGTTTTTCGACTGATTCGTACTTAGCTGCCGACGCTTAACAACGTGTACCGTGACGTACCGATCCAGGCGATCTTTTCCCTCCTTCGAGCAGTGTTCAGGCACCCACGATAATCTCTGTAACATGTGACACGAAGTGAATAGAGGTACACGTTTTGTGGCTGTTACCTTTCTAAAAAGGAAAGAAACCTAACTTAAATTCTCGTTATGAAGTGGCTTTCTGTGCTTCCTACATGTAATTACTTTAATACACTATTTCTACTCATAGAACGCGGGTTATGTATCGTCTTCCTATTACTCAGTAGTGATGCTCTCGAAGTCTGCGACCGATCTGGGCCCGACCAGCGATGGGCAGCTGGTTAAGTCAGCGTTGGCAGGGGGCGCTGCGTACTTCATGCTTTCGGACTGCACACTAATAGCCTGTACAAGGTTTGAAGACGTCTCAGTCACATGACACGCCGAACATTACCTTTCACTGTGGCCACATAAACGCTCTCTCTGTCAGGAATGCCGTACCTATCCCTTACTGAAATTGCTCATATGTGTAAATCGCCATTAAAGACGCATATCGCCGAGTTATTCGTCACGTTTGCTGTTAACTGTAGAAGATCACTTGCCTGCAATAGCTTCACTTGTACAACAAATTCCTTTGAATAGGTTTTCCGCACACATGAACTCTAAACGTTTATGTAAATTAGATATATCAAGTGAATTACATAATATGATCAAGTCGTATAGACTCACTGTTCTTGGTGTCGTTCTTACTAATTAACTTGTTACCCTAGTGTACTGGTTGAATGTTGTTTTCATTTACTGACAAGCTCATTTACACACTACGTGAACAAAATAACCATGTGCTGTCAGTTTGGAACTGCGCACGTGGTCTTGTCGCATTTATTTCCTATACTACAATTTGAAGCCATATTAACTTTTAATCGACCGTGACTGTTTCAAAAATATGAAAAGGTTTTTCAAATACTGCTGCCAGTCAGTATTTTGTTGACTACTTAACTTATATAATTAGCGTATTGTTTCGAGTTTAGACGTCGTCATCACACTACAGAGGGAGCACAGCAGCTTTTAACACAAGTGCACATAGATATTAAAGCTTTTTCTATGGTCTTGGTACGTGCTGTGGTCATCCTGTGAAGAAAGAGAAGGATAGCCTAACAAGAGGCCATGTCTCTTTGTATTTTGTTCTGCTGTTCACATGATTTTTTTAAAGAATCCCTCTTTTTGTCCTTGTGAAGTGGCTGTCTTCTTATGATGTGTTCTGGTGCCTCCGTTTCTATGGCTCTTTTGAACTTGTTAGCTATTGTTCGCAAACTTCTAAAGATAACTTGAATCACGATATCACGAGCAACTCAACAATGCAGGAAAGTAATATGGTGGCCGAAACATCTATATGTCGATCTTGATGTAGTCAGTCCCTTGCAGCGCTTTCTGCACGTTTTGATGTCACATCACAGACGTTGTTCAACCAGATATATATCAAAATGAGAGTCTGTGATAATTTTGTATAAAAAGTATTGAAGTTACTGAATAGATACGAGTTCTTAAACTCCGTCACTTCATTTAGGATCTCGTTTTTCCACTTTTAGTCATGGATGAATATTTACATTTCCTCTAAGACGTCCATTTCCCAGCTCTTTTCTAAAGTATGCGTTATTCGAACGTTGTCTGTTGCAACACTGTTCCCTGTTTCGTCTGTATGTGTCGCTGTAGCTGACTTGTTAGCATTTCAAGTCTGAAACAGTCAATGTGTTCTCTAAAATGGGTTTTAAAATGTCTGCCCTTTGGCCAATGTAGTATATGTTGCGCTGACTGCATGTAACTTAATAAATTCCTGATTCGTTCAGTGCCTCTCTTGATAATGAGATGTCATGAACCAGTTTCTTCCTGAAGTTGCTGTTGATGTCGCAAGTAATCCTGATATGTGTGTTTAAACAGTTTAGCTATTTTGTCTGAAATAATTACTAAATATGGTATCGTTATATATCTAAGTTTTTGTATGTATTTGGATGGTGGCTTCGTCAGTTTGTTTGCTTTTGTTTTTTGTTATGAGTTGTGATAGTGCATCTATTTCATGTTCATGATAGACTCTGTTGTGTGCAGTGTATTTTATTGTGTTTATTTCTGTCTCATGGTCAGCAGCATTAAGTGGGAATTTCTATGCTCTGTTCAAAAAGATTCATATTGACGTTCAAGGGTCTGGTATGTATAGATTATTGTCAGGTCTAAAAAAACTATTTTGTTATCATTTTGGTGTTCTATGCTGAACTCGATGTTTTTGTGTAAGTTACTGAATCTCCATAACAATATTTATATTTTTTCTTCATTTCTATTAATATTGTGAATCTGTCATCCACATGTCTGCAGTAGTCCACAATTTTCTGGGTGATGTTGTTCTTGTTGTTCAGAAGTTTATTTTCAATGTGATTAATGAAAATTTATGGAATGATACCGCTGAGTGGACTAACCATTGCAAGGCGTTCATCCTGTTTGTACGTTTTACCACTGACTGAGAAATAGTTGTGGGAGTAGTTCAGTTATTTCAGCTGTGGACATAGTCTGACATTTTAATAAATTCTATTTAATTATATCTATGGATTCCTTGACAGGTATGCTGCTCTATAATTTTAATGTATGTATGGAAATAAGCTTTGCACTGACTAGGATCCGAAGTTCTTTGATGCCTTAAATTGCTTGGTAACTATTTTTCACTGAATAGCAGGTTTGAAATTTGTATTAGTTTTGTAAAATTGAATGTAACTTTCTCATCATTTTATAGCCTGGATATTTCATAGTATTAACAAAATGTCTGACAAGTACATTAGCTTTATGGATTTCTGGTTGGGCCCCTAGCTTCTGAGCTGTTGAGATTATTGGTATTAATCTCGTGAGTTTCCTCCCTTGTTAATAATAATTATGTTTTATTCAACTGTTTCTTTAAAAATGTTAAACTTCTGTTTGGGGTCATATGAGATTTCTTGTATGCGGTTATTCTGAGTTCTGATACCAAGGGTCTTATCTACGTATTCACATTTGTCCATAATCACTACTGTAGAACGATCATTAGATTTCACTGCCAGTGCATTGCCCTCGTTGAGCTTCCTGTTGATGTTTTTAAGCAACTAGCTCTCCTCATAGCAAATTATTATTGGATATTTGTTTAGGTGATTCTCTATTAATTTATTTGCTTCTTGACTGTCCATTTTTATGTGGTTTGGTCACATCAGCAGACATTTTTACTGAGAAAACGATGCCCTAGATGTTATTATTGTTAAGTTCTTGTTTAAGATTGCTTTAGGCCTTTTTTTAGTGGAACATGTTCACTGTTATTGAAATTATGTTTGTGGAATTGACTGCTCTTGTGACTGGTAGCCGTATTTAAAACACCTTTTCATATTCCCTATATGCTCGCATTACTTGAGAGTTTATTTTTTTTTCTTCGTTTTCCTGGGGTGGTTCCGTTTACCGCGCTCCACTCATATGGGCATTCGCTCATTTTGGATTTAACTTTTATTTCTGTGCACCCTTGCCCCTTGCCACCATGGAATTGCTTAATCTATGCTGTGGTGTGAGGGAGGGAAGGTCGTGTTACGGCTCTTTGCATATTTGAACTATTTTTATACGTGATATCTGAGGCGAAAATGAGGAAATAGCGAACTTTTATCTGAATGGGAAAGTGAAAAACATTCTGAATAGCACACATCTGCTGGCTAGTGTACCAGACGAATCACTGCTTATGGGACAAAGACTTACTTCGAAACAATCTTACAAACTAACGTCCTACGAGTTGCACACAATCACGTAATTTTTCAATGATAGTAATGTCCAGTTGAATGATCTAGCGAAGCCTTAGGCCTGTATTTGATCCGAGATCGCTACATCTGTGTAACGAGAAAGCATTAGGAAAATTAACTTATTCGGTTTTCTAAACTCGATTCCGTAAAGTACGAGGCCAGTTGGAGTGTTGCTGTAGCTGAGACGTACCTCCTTCTCTGAAGTCAGCACGGCGCGAAATAGGGTAGCGATTTGAACACTTGAAACACAAACAGGAGGAGTTGGGTTCAACGCTCCAACCGACCATCTACGATCGTAATTTCCATGGTTTCTTGTCTCTTAGGTTAATGCCGAAATCATCGCGTCTGTTGTTTTCACACATCTTTGCCCATCTTAGCAAGTGCTCACTGAAAGTAAAGTCATGTATTCGCAACCATGAAAGAGGGGTGCGACATTTATTTCCTTAGCTGAAACTAAAAGTTTAGATAGTAAATACGTAAAAATATACAGGAGTAATATAGCAAAAACATTTTTGTCTGTTGAGTATCTGTATGCATCACACCTAGCGTTTTACAAGTCCAAAACAATAATTCATTCTTACTGATTAGTTTAGCTGAATTTTACGATTCGCATTCTTCTGTTATTTTTCCCTTTTTTGTATGAAAAAATTGAGCTTTTATCGTGTTTTGAAAGATACACTGTGTCTTTAAACAGTTAATTTGAACTGTTCCATATTAGCTTCATCCAAATGGCACTAGGTGAGGGTGAAATGCCAAATATTTCACAGCATTAGTAAATGATGTTCCCAATTCGTTGTTCTATAGTTGTTCAGCCGCTTCTCTTATTACGCACAGACATACAAAGGAAGTAATTGTTGTATTTGTGCGAACTAACTTCTAAATCAAAGGTCCTATAGTGACGTGTTGCAATTTCTCACTGTCTTAGTGTCTTAGCATTCAAGTCTTAAGCAAGAAAGGACACATTGATGGCAACTTTCAGTTACAATTTTTTAAAATTTCTGTCTAGGAAATAATATTTTAATGTGAGAGTACTGTCCAGTGGGATTGTGCTGGGTAACTAGTCTCGCTGTTCGTCTAGGTAAATGAAGGCAACTTAGTTCACATTTTTTTCGCTCCCCTCAAGAGTCCTCTTAGACAGAAGAAAGAGGTGAATTAGATACACCTCCGTAGGAGCGTATAGTTTCATTTACACCCATATCTCTCTCAACGGCATTGAGTGGTCATCCCACGGACTTCACAACTCATTGAGAGTGGTTAGGAATCACGCTATCACCGCTATACAGCCTTCCACAGCCTACAGATGTAGTAGTAGTAGCATTAGTATTAGCAGTTTTCTTCATCCGTAGAACACTTTGGTAAGGATAGTGGGTATGTCATGGTATTACAGTTCAAGAACAGCAAAAGTAATGTAATTCACATGTACAGGCATTTACATAATTACAGGTCTAGTTTGACAAGGATGGGACCGGTAGTCGACCGTGGACTTATATTAGGAACCATCCCGGCATTTGCCTGAAGTAATTTAGAGAAATGATGGGAAAAATAAATCGGGATGGTCAGACGAAGATAGGAGCTTCCACGCGCAAGTCTCTTTAAAACAGTGTTGCCTCATTCGGTTTATCCCTAGCGTACAATACTGTTTTACTCCCAGACGCTGCATATACTATACACATATTGTTTCATAACTATACACTACACACGCTACCACGGCACTCACATCATTCAAGGTAGCTCTAGCGGTCTCCGCTTTACTGAGGGTCACACTAGGAAGTATTTGGTAGTAATTGTATAGTGAATTCTGTACCTAAACTTGCAAAGGCAACATTCCTCACAGGGAGGAAACAAACAGCGCCATGAAATGTGGTACGCTGATGTGAGAGCTCCATTGCGTTTTGTACTTTTCAACGAAACAGTATTCGCAAGTGTCGTAATACATTGGTCCAGGCGACTTTCAAACGTTCACTGGTGGCATTTCGTGATACTCTGTGCACGCTGTAACATACGGATGACAGAGGCAGTGGTACGGAAAGGTGATACCGAGAAGATAGCTTTGGATGATGATGTTGTTCCCGTGTTGTTGTTGTTGTTGTTGCTGCTGTTGTTGCCGTTGCCCAGCACTGAAATCGCGAATGATCTATAACACAGTAGCCTATTTGTTCGCAAATTTTTTGGTATACAACCGGATCTAGGTGTCCAAGGGGCACTGTACTTTCGAAACAATCGCGTTGTCATCATCAGATCATCAGGTGTGCTGATAAACTGGCTATCGATGGGCGAGTGCGGGTCATTTGTCTACTTATCCTCCCATTTGCGTCCTGGTGCCTCTCCAGTCTTAAGCCCAAGGTTGTGGTGGCGTACGGTAAGCAGCGTATCAGTTGCTGTTCTGTCTTCATCGTAACAATTCAATTTTGCTGTTGTCATTGTTTCTGTTGTGTATATCTCACAAATCTTTGGTAGCTGCTGATTATCTCTCAGACAGTTGAATCTGGTAGCTACGCTTTTCGCTATCAGAATCGAGAAATTCATGGTTACGCTCTTGCCATGGAGACTCGTAACAGTTCTAATTCCTGGACGACTTTGGATATGGAGTGGCCCATCTGTGTCTTTAAAAATGTGACCCACTGTCACTTGGTACGAATAGTACGCGGCCTGATAGTGATAGAGTAATACTCCACGCCGATATTTGTGAACGCAAAAAGAGCTGCAAGGAGAAGAAGAACCACTGGGCCTTTACCTAAATACTTTTGTTTTCTTGTGTGTATGCCTGTCCTAGTCTTTGATAATATACCACAATTTACGTGACCTGGTTCACAAACTGACATCACAGAAAAAGCTTGTAGTGGCAGTATCGACTTTTAAACAGGTGGTGTTAGCAATTTCATGAGCAAACAGTCCAGTAGGCGCTATACTTTATGTGGAATATCGATATAGATTATCACTGTTTGCAGACGCCTGTCAGAAGTATTCGCTAATTAGCCCACAATCTAGACTATGCCAGAAACCATAAAGACTCAGTGCAAGTAATGAGTCACAGGTAAGTTTTAATGCTATAGCTAGAACAGTACGCAAAAAGTATTGATACGGACAGTCGTGGTGTTAGGACGTAAGTGAGCCAGACGAGGTCCTGGCACGACTCCGCGACAGGAAGCATAAGTTCGCAGTGTCATTCAGAGGTTAAACAATAAAGTGAAGTAGAATATATCTGATTTCTTTTAAAATGAATTTTACTTAGTCTATGAAGAAATTATCTCGTTGAAATATAGGTTAACAGGAATCAGATTTTACCGTAATGTTACTCCGGCTCGCGAAAACATTTTTAGAACGTTTCATACGCTAATTACTAAACGTTCAGAGGAACATTGTCCTCGTGCGTTTCCGACGAACAATGCTTTGGGCGGAGGCGCTGCGATACGGTGCCCTGCTTCCGTAGCGGAGACTCGTCTCAGGGAGGCAGCAGAGGCCGAGGTTACGCAACGGCCTGACTCAGGCGGGCTTTTTCTGATGTCGCGGTGGCGGTCGCGAGCCGCCGCTTCTTGGGTGTCGCCTGCAGCTGTCTCCTGCGCGCTCGCCAGCCAGGCATTAGTCTAGCGCAGGGGTGGGCAACAGATTTGGCTCGGGGGCCAGTTTGCGGGCACAAAGGTTAGCGGAGGGTCGCACATTTTCAAATGTTTACATGCATTAGTTAACTTTGCATTACGGAAAAGGTGTCAATTGTTACATAAATACTCTGACGATTAGCGGGCCGCATGTCACCAGCGAGCCGCTGGTCTAGTTGGTCTGTACTCACACCTGCGGCTAGTACAGCGTGTGTTTGGTTCAAATGGTTCAAATGGCTCTGAGCACTATGGGACTCAACTGCTGAGGTCATTAGTCCCCTAGAACTTAGAACTAGTTAAACCTAACTAACCTAAGGACATAACAAACATCCATGCCCGAGGCAGGATTCGAACCTGCGACCGTAGCGGTCTTGCGGTTCCAGACTGCAGCGCCTTTAACCGCACGGCCACTTCGGCCGGCGTGTGTTTGGCCCAGTGCTGTATCAATATACTAGGAGTCTGTGATACGTGCATGTGAAGTGGTAAAGGCTAACTACACTGGTGTGGAAAACTTAAGAACGAAAGTAACTTTCGCGGGATGTGTCACAGCTCGATGAAAATTGGGCCATACCTAGAAAGAACTGCTGCAGTATAGTGGAGAAGGTAGCTGAAAAAAATACGCAATGGGACGAACAGAAATGATATTTCTTATTCAAAGACAATAATCACACTGAAGTCACCGCGATTCGTCATAGTCCCTTGGACATCACAAAGGGCGAGACATGCTTCTTAACCTCTTGCGTGCTTTGACGCGTCCGACTTCTGAAACTAATGCGGCCTCAAAGGAAACACCATTAATCACACTCGTCGGAACAAAAGTCGGGCCATTTTTGTGTGTGTCGGGTCTGGCTCTATTCAGTACGTACATTATATAAAAAAACTGTACGCTGTCAAAGAAAGGAAACATATGCTGACCACTGAATAAATATAGCGGAGGTAATGTTAAAAAGGTTCAGTTGCCGGACTACTTAAAGCGTGGAAAGCCATCACTAGGTGAAACACCTCTTCAACTCCAAGTGTAATATTCGGCCCATTTCCGAAACATATCAAACCGATGCCTAAAAAAACAAAAGTTCAAAGACTGCATGAAACACAGAGTACAAAGCGAAACGACGAGGGAATTGTGAATGCACGGAGTGCAAAGTGGCGTTATATCCACTACAAACCTTTCGAAACCACTATGCTATGTAGGGCTACTAATTTTTAGTGTTGTACATATTTTCCTATGTACGTTTTGTTCCTATGTACGTTTTGTTCGAGGGGAGCATTTCTTCTTGTAAGTACATCTTTTGTTGACACTATCTACGTTTAGGCGTTATGTTACTACATGCTTTCTGAATAAGTCACTCCTGAAGATGTCCACACAGATTACAATTTCTATTAAAGTGCTGTTGATGTGTTAAAATTTATATTTTGAGATATTTCTTGAAATATACAACCGTACATGGAGTTATGTGCTACGTAGCTACACGTTTATTTGTTTAACGTGATACTGCTCTTCTAGACATTAAACACTAATTTAATTCTTGTTCCTTTTATATACAAGGTGTTTCAGAAGTGATAGTCAATATTCAGGGACATGACAGAAATGATCATTCGAAACAAAAAAGGCAAATGTGGGCTCTAAAACGCATACCTTAAAAGCTATAAGCAATTCTTGATCTTTGATACTGTGAAACAAATCTCGTGAACTGCAAGTTCTTTGCTTTCCATATTTTCGGAAGTGGTAGTATGGACCAAAACAAGAAAAAAATTAACAGTAAACATGTGTTTTAAAATGCGTACCGTAAGAGCTATGAGCACTTGTTCATCTCCGTTACTTACTTTCGCCACACCATAAGAACTGCACCACCAAAACGATCATGTTCGGCAGTTTGTTAGAGGACATCTTGTAGACACCTTGAGCGGTACATGAAATGTTTATTAGCCAAACTGGTACTCAAGTGTATAACTTATCGTCAGTAGCATCTGATACAGAGGAACAAACAACTCTATATACATAAATTCCAACTTGACAAATGTATATATAATATCATAAACATAAATTAATTTACATTATGTATCTCACAGTACACGCGTGTTACTGCTGTCAGATCTTAGACAGTACAATTCTTGATCATGTCTGACATAATTCTCATATAGTGTACACATGGAACTGACAGGTGAAAGAGTCTGTATTACCTGTCTTCTGTTATTTCTAAAATCATATTTGTATACATCTGTGACATGCATTCATATATGTGAAGTACCAACTTTGGCCTATTGGTATATGAGGGCAGCATATACGGAAGGTATAAAATTGCGAAATAAGACAAACTATCGTGTCCAGTTAGGCAATTTTTCATGCTGGATATGGAGATACTCCAAACCGAACTTACTGGCAGATAAACATTTCAGGTGCAGCTCATGGTGTACAGAAGACGGTCTTTAACAAACATGTAAAACTCGTGGGAACTAAGGAGTCAAGATTTTATGTTCGATAACGTTCGTGGCTGCATTACGTGTTCCCACCTCTCGCCACATGAGGGTGCGTCCTGAATCACTACACAGGCGGAATCTGTTCTCATCCGTGGAGAGCACGCGACCTCATTCCTCGTTGGCCAGTCCCTATGCTCTGGCACCATCAGACTGTGCCACCGATGTGCGTGTGTGAGGGCAACACAATGTACTGGTTGTCGGGGAAAGAGACCATCCACATTCAGTCGCCGTGCCGCTGTGGAGCGCGAGATTGCATCCTGCTAAGTGTGACTGCAATTGCACCCGTTGTTTAACGTTGCTTCCTTCTTGCCTGCTGCACAACGTGTATGGGTCATGTGCTGATGTAGTTGACCGTGGGTGGCCACCCCATCTCCTTCGGCAGCAATGCTTGTGGTTCAAAACGCTCCCCACACAAGTGAAACAGTGCTGTGTGTAGTATCATGTGTAGTATCAAACTCCTGGGCTACATTCTTCACACTTCGTCCTTCTTCCAGTTTCCGAATGATTCTTCCCCGTGTGAAGTCATCCATATGTTGTCTCCGGGCCATGTTGTAACGAAGAACACCAACACCGCGCACAGTAACTGCTCGCTGATTGATACACACACTGTTTTTTTCCCGTTCCTTCAACTGTCTCGTGTTGCGGGGCCAGCGCTTTTTGACGCTGTTATCACGCTGACCCCGCGCCATGTGACACCCAACGTTCTGTGCACGAGTGGGAGACCTCTGGCAACACGCTCTCTCACTTTTCTTCATTTCCACCGAGTAGTTAGCATGTTACGTTACTTGATTTGCTTCGTCCTAAAGTTTCGAGGGCAGTATATTACGGTATTCCCCTAAATGGGGGAACTTGAGAATAGTCAGTTTATATCATCTCCTGAGTGTATAGGTTTCAGACTATAATTCCAAAGGTGTGAGGTTCACAGTCACAGTCACAGTTCTTGATCACGTCTAACATAACTATCATATAGTGTACACATGGAACTGACAGGTCAAAGAGCCTATGATTTTTTTTTCTATCGCTTACCGCTTCTTTCAGCTTTGGAATTCATTTGTTTAAAAAGTTACTCTAAATGATGGATCCATTTTCAAAACTTCGTATTTATTCAAGTACAAATCCAAAATGAACAAGCTTTATGCCAATGAAAAGAGGAAGTTTCAAACTTTTTTTCATAATTTTTGATACCAATTTAATAATTTTAATAATATGTAATAATTTGTAATTGATTAGTTTTTTAATAATTATTTAATAATTAGAAATGTGATAACTGTTATAAATGTTCAATTTGGCCACCGTTGGCTGAACAGCAAAAATCGACGCGGTGGCCAAATTCGACCCACACACGCGAAAGCGTATCTGCTATTACTGAGTGCACGGCAGCAGTGATCCGGTTCCGCAGATCTTTCAGAGTGGTTGGTAGAGACGGGACCTAAACAGCTTCCTTCACATAACCGCATAAGAAATACTCGCAGGGTGTGAGATTAGATCTCGGTGGCCATAAATGCAGAAATAGGTCCTCAAGTCCCCTGCGACCTATCCAGCGCTGAGAAAGGGAGTCATTCAAAAAGCCTCGTACACCACGGTGTCAATAAGGAGGAGCTTCATCCTATTGTAAAATGAAGTCTTGGGAATCTTCCATAACTTGAGAGAACAGCCATTGTTCCAACATGTCCAGGTACATGATTCCTGTTACAGTTGTTTCCGCGAAGAAAAATGGTCAATAGACCTATATACGGGATACGGCACATAACACGTTGATCTTTGGCGAGTCTCTTTCGTGTTGCAATGGTGAATGTGGATTTTCCAAAACCCATATGCGAACAATGTGCCTGTTGACCTTTCCACTAAGGTGGAACGTCGCTTCATCGCTAAAAATTACACGCTGTAGAAATGTGTCATCCTCTATCTTTGCTAGCGCATAACCAAAAAATGCGAGACGCTTCTCTTTGTCATTCAAATGCCGTCTCAGAACTTTCCATACAGTTGGTTGGGGTATTCCAAGTTCTCGACTGGCTATTTTGGTAGACTTACTGGGACTGCGCGCAAAACTTTCTTGAATCCGTCGGAAATCATCCTATGGCACACGCGGTCGGCCTGTGCTTTTTCCTTTGCACACACTCCCAGTCTGTTTAAATTGCTGAAACCAACGGCTAATGCTTTTGCGAGTTCGTGGTTGAATACCGAATTTGGTACGAAATGCCCGCTGCACTGCAATTTGCGACTCACTTTTCGAGAACTCAAGAACGCAAAAAACCTAGTGCTCCTCATTCGCCATCTCACTCACAAGTGACAGTGAAACGGGATGACGGACCTACTGCCGCGCTATCTCTACCTGCCGCTTCTGAACCCATCACCGCCCGCCCGCCGGCGCCCACCAACAACTTTGAAACTTCCCCATTTCATTGGTATAAAGCTTGTTCATTTTGGATTTGTACTTGAATACATACGAATTTAAAAATGGGTCCATCATTTAGAATAACCCTGTACAATGTGGAGAAAAGCGACCATCGAATCGAGCAAAATTTTCCAAACTTTCTCCAGCATGTTACACTAAAGGGCGCAATTACTAGTCCCACTGGCTGAAGTTAATAGTATCAGCTGAACAGTCAAACCTAGGTGAACTCTAAATTCCTACATGAATTTTCTGTGATGTTTTCTGGCTAAAGTTTGGCTATTAAACTACGTTAGAAGTACCGTAATGAAACTAATTTGTTAAGATAATTAACTGCCCTACAGTAAGAGCAATGCAGTAAGATGGTCGGCTTGTAATACTGTAAGATACAATGTTATTATAATGAAATCAAAAGGTCACATATTTTAGTTATTGAGAATGTACAGAGAGCATAGATGAACTACTACTCGAACTGAATGTGTTCCATGCGGTATGAGTAGAACTCAGTGAGGGCCGCTAGATGACACTACTACATCTGCGAGCGCTAGCAGGGCCACGCCTACCTTGCCAGCCAGTTTGTGCTCGTAATCACATAAAGCTGGCCGCACTGTAACTCTGCCTTCGTACCAGGGAAGGCATCAATAGAACGGTGGAGTATTTGGCAGGACATGGTTTAAAGCTTCAACGTTGTCTTCAACTGCCCTCGTGCGGAACAGGCTGCGACGATACTTCTCCCTCCTTTATTGCAAGAGCTCAGGGGGAGGTCCGCCAAGAGCCACGGTTCACACGCGTAACGAAGTCCGAACCCACGTCTAGAAGTTATGTAACAACGAGGCATCGGGACCTGAAACATTAGCAACGTACAACTGAAACGACTGCCTCCTAAATCCACTGTTCTGTTGACACGGATTTACAACGCGTTTATGACTCGGTTATTTTCCAGCCAGATGGAAAGAAGCGAAAGTGGTGCCCATACCCAAACCAAGGAAGGACCTGACACGACCAGACAACCACCGTTCGGTAAGTCTTCTCAGCAGCCCGGGAAAGACCTTCGAAAAAATTATCAAAACTCGACTTCATGAATCTCTTGCGCACGACGAAACAATCGGGCATGAGCAGTTCTGGATATTGAAACCGCCTATGACAAGGTCTGAAAGGCAAATCTTGTGCGCAAAATTCGAGAAGATACCACCATCTATGATCGTTATGCCGACAGCGAGCTTTTTGGATAACAGACGAATAAGGGTGAAGGAGGGCGTGGTACGGTCGGATGTGAAAACAGCCACGGCAGGAATACAGCAGGGTTCCTTACTCTCGCCCTCGTTGTTCACTATCAACGTTAATGACACTCCAACTGTAGCTCACGTGTACTTGGCTCAGTTTTCCGACCACGACGACGACGCTGAGTTCTTCACGAGCGAACGGCGCCACGGCACAAATATTCGGAAGCTGCAGGCACGACTCGATGCCGCACCTTGGACCCAGTAGTCAAGTATTTGGAGGTGACTTTCGACGCACAGTTATTCTTTCGTCGACATGTACAGGATCGCCGGCGAAAGGCTTATGGCATGGCCAGGGAGCTGATGCCGTTCTTCCTTGGCAAGGAGACCATCTTGACGAAGGTTGGGCTCTACGTATCTATTGCCCTCACAAAAAGTCCTCTGCAGCAACACGTCGTGGGGCCTCGCCAGCAAGACCCAACGGCACAATCTGCAAGTCGTCTAGAACAGAGTCTTGAGGTAGTTACCTCCCCCACCACGATACACACGTATTACTATATGGCATCAAGAAACGAATGTCCAGTCGCTAGCCGAACTCATCAAATGACGTTCTGAACAGTTACCCACGAAACGGGACCAACTGCACTTCACAGTTAGTCATATCCACGATGTGGGCATCACTGAGGTAGAGTAGTGGCCGGGCAGTCAGTCTGTGCTAGCCCATTCAGTTATTCCCGGTTCTTGTCAGATTCCTATCACAATAGTTTGCAACAATACTGAAATTTCACACACAAGACTAAAAAGTAGAAAATGATTACTTAAGTAAAAATAAATTTTTAATATAATACGTTTATAAATCGAACTAAAAAGTATGAAATAATTTCTTCTAGCCCCCTACGGATTCCTAACTCCATACAGATAGTTCTGAAAATTTGTGACTGTGAATTTTTTTAGCTATGAAATTACTTTTAAAACTTACAACAAAAACATGGGACACGTGCAATAGGTAATGTTTAGCAGGCGAACTGTACGTGCATCAGTTATACATATATTGCATGTGCCCGATATTTTTCGTTATAAATCTTATCAGTATTTTTAAAGCGAGTAAAAATTTACAGTCGAAAATTTTCGGAATATCTGTATATTGTTAGAAATCTGTTTGGGGCTAGGAATAATTATTTTCTACTTTTTAGTCCAATGTAAAACGTCCTATGTTAAAAATTTATTTTTCTTTAAGTAATTTGTGGAGTGTAGCTGGGTGTAATGAATTCGTGTATAGTGTAGTGTTAATTTGTGTTGTATCATGATAAGGAGCAAAAGGAGAGAGTGAAAACGACATAGCACTCTCCTCTCGAATCTTACCAAGGGAGCTGCCAAACTTAACGTCCCCCATCCAACACAATCTAGAGTGTCACAAACCCTCTCTCGGAGGACACTCCGCAGAGGTTTGGAATTTAATCCAGGATATTGGTGCAAAGATTGGTGATCAATGACCTTACACCATCACCTCACCTTTCCTTGCCGGCCAAATACTGGCAGTGAACATTTCACATTTACCTCCAACTCCAGCGCTACTGCACTGGCCTGCGTTAGCTACCGCGGCTACTTTTTTTTAAATTCATTTCTTTTCCTTTTAACCCATCTTTACTCCTCACTCTGTTATCATCTTTCTACCTACGCCAGTACAGTATCTACACAGGCAGGTTCAACAAGCAACCATTAACGATGGGATGCATCAGGGGTGCAGTTCACCTCTCTTGCAGTTTAACGTGTATGGTGAGGAGGAAATGATGCTGTGACAGGAAATCTCTAAACAAGGAGAAATTGTACTGTTGCTGAGATTTATGT
This sequence comes from Schistocerca serialis cubense, assembly GCF_023864345.2. Taxonomy (NCBI): domain Eukaryota; kingdom Metazoa; phylum Arthropoda; class Insecta; order Orthoptera; family Acrididae; genus Schistocerca; species Schistocerca serialis. The sequence goes on along the minus strand of NC_064640.1, from coordinate 371,510,765 downwards.
GTGGCATTGTTCTTCTAGGTCAAAGGACGGAAGACGTGTACAAACCAGCTGATGAAATGAATTCTTAGATTATCTGGTTGCGATGGAGATTCAGCTTAATGATAACCACAGAAAACAGGGTTAATAATAAGCCGCAGCAAAAAACAGCTACATGTTTAATATTAAACTTCAGTAAATTTTGTGGAAGAATACAAGATGAAGAGGGAACTTTAACGCTCCATCGACGAGGTAGTTACAGGTGACGAACCACTTACTGATATGGTCAACATTGGTTGCCTTTTGCAAGGAGGCCATGGTAACCTTCGAACACAAATGTTTTCTTTCTGGGTGGGTGACACACCGATTAAATTGCTGGAATTGCATCTTGGAGGAGCAGAACTCTAATCTACCCCGCCAGCCCAAAATATTCCGAGGCTAGATTATTAAAAAAAATGCTAGAGAAAATTTAAAATAGCGGTTTTTAATGTGTTCTACATAGTCTCCTCACACTTGAGCACAATGTGCAGAACTTTTACACTCGTATAACCATGTCGAGCAGTCAGGAAGTCCTTCTTTCGGTTGTTGTTCAACTCACGCGTCACATTTGCACCTTCCTCGATCTCAGTTAACTGTCAGAGACTCATACTCAACTCTGTCGTTTAGTGGTAGGTTCGTATTGATAGCTTCAAGTTTCATTACCCGTGATATTTCTTTCCACGTAAGAACTGGTGGCGTTTCCATGACAGTCAAGTCACCGCAGGCCTACATGTGAGGATGATTTGTTTGGGGAGTCAAGGGGCACGGGACGAACTTTGCACACACTTTTCTCTCCTTCAAAACATTCTGGAGAACGTCTTGAACGTTTGCTTTCGAGATGTTGCTCTACTGCGATTTGTGACGCAACAACGTTGACTCACTACGGTCGCACGACCACTACTTAACACTGCCTGGTCACAACTGATTGGTCGAATGCACCTTTGTTGCTTACAAGTATTAGCTCGCCAGGAGGAAAGCCAGTCTCGGAACATTTTGGACGGACGGCGTATGTCCTCCCATCCTGATTTCGGTTTTCCGTGAGTGCTCAAAATGCGTTGGGAAAGATCCAGCCGACTTCCTTCCTCATAGTTGTATAATCTGATCCTATCCGAGTTGTGATTCTCCTTGAATCGTTGTCTGGACATTAAACCCTAATCTGCTTTCCTTCATTTCCTTGTGAATAGCGGTCGAGTATGTGCACTACTGACAAACCTACATTGCACGTCAGTCCACTGATGGTGGCGGTAGTACGCGGTGGCATCGCGTGGTCGCTTCGCGCTTTGTTGCTTGCTTTACCTGACAGGTAGAGTTTGTGAGTACTGACTTTACAGGCACTCGATGGGCGTGTAAATTACAGGAATTTTTGGATAACTTTTTCTTTCCGTATGCATTAAACTTCCAAAAGTGTTCGAAATAGTCGATTAGTTTTACAGTAACATTGGTTTGAGTCGTGAGTAAGTCGTCGGCTAAACTTAAGATTTCCCCGATAATGCTGTGTATGCAAAGCCGGGAAATGGCAAGGATACGAACTCTTTAAAGTTGACAATAGTGTCAGAAAAGTTAAAATCGATTTAAGGAAACATGTGATTTCTTTTCTCACGATTCAGTGCCTCAAACCCCTCGTGGTATACGACAGGCAATCGCGGGCGTGCGTCATTTGCGGCTCACGTGACATCTAAAGAGCAGATGCCTGGGTATCAAATAGCAACGTCAAGACCAACACAATGAAGTAGGAAGAATAACATAGGCACAAATGCATGTAGATCGCCATCGCCAGGCGCAGAGATGTCAGGGCCGAGTGCAATGGGCCCAGCCGTACTCGGCGCGGAGTTGAACAGCACAGCAGGGCGAGAGAGCTGGCTGCCTCTAGCCAAAATACAGTATAAGTAGGGTGACCAGACGTCCGGAGTGTAAGTAGGGTGACCAGTCGTCCAGATTAACCGGACATGTCCTCCTTTTTAGCTCTTTGTCCGGTGTCCGGGCGGATTTTTACAGTGTCCGGCTTACAGTTAAATTTACAATTCGTCCAGTTCTATTGCTCTTTTCTTAAATACGTTAACTATTGGCACAGCCTTCGTGATAAACACGCACGAAGACGGTGTTAGTAGGTGGCACCAGGATCGTCGATGTTATCGTTGATCTACTTATAAGCGATTACAAATATCGATTATTTAAAATTTTCGTTTCGTATCTTCGCTTTGTATTGGCTTGGCTTCCTGTAGTGCACGTGTGATTTGTGAGTGTAATTTTTAACCGAGTGAGTTACGTAAAATATGCCTAAACGAAAGTGTACATTTTCTGATGTCCTTTCCTGCAAATACCCGGCTTTAAGAAAAGGAGAAATGAATTTCAAAAATGGTTCAAATGGCTCTGAGCACTATGCGACTTAACTTCTGAGGTCATCAGTCGCCTAGAACTCAGAACTAATTAAACCTAACTAACCTAAGGACATCACACACATCCATGCCCGAGGCAGGATTCGAACCTGCGACCGTAGCGGTCACGCGGTTCCAGACTGAAGCGCCTTTAACCGCACGGCCACACCGGCCGGCGAGAAATGAATTTGAAGCGGAATGTAAGATATGTGGAGCTGGAACGTACGTCTCAGTGGCCAATGAAGGTAAGAAATAACTCAACAGATTAACTGTCATGGTTGTATTTCATTGTTTCATAGTCATTCAGTTTATTTGTATTCGGAAGGTTAAAGTGCAGTTTACATGTCGTCAGCTGCTGCTTGAATTGTAGATGTTTGTAGTGGTGCGTCGAATGAAGGAAGGTGAACGGTCTTACGTTTTTCGCTTAAGCCGGCCGAGGTGACCGAGCAGTTCTAGGCGCCACAGTCTGGAACCGCGCGACCGCTGCGGTCGCAGGTTCGAATCCTGCCTGGGGCATGGATGTGTGTGATGTCCCTAGGTTAGTTAGGTTTAAGTAGTTCTAAGTCCTAGGGGACTGATGACCTCAGATGTTACGTCCCATAGTGCTCAGAGCCATTTGAACTTTTTTCGCTTTGTAAACAATTCCGTGTTGTTGACATAACAAAACAATTGACGCCACACTGTCACCACAATCAATGTTTATAATTTTTTTATATTGCTCAGTTAACCACCACCTGACCATCAGTAACAATTAACTACTAGTTTTACAGGTAATTCCCGGCAATCACGTGACTTGTCCAAAGCTGACGGGTGGTATCGTCATCTGCAGTTGATCCGTTTGATGTGCTCTCTTTCTGTCATCCTTTGTCCTCCTTTTTGAAGTTGTTTGTCCTCCTTTTTAAACAACTGCATCTGGTCACCCTAAGTATAAGCAGACAGATGGACGACTTCGACAAGCAGAAACTTGGTATTGAGGACTAAGGAGACAGGCCTGCAACAGACTGTACGAAGATCTCCGAGCAGACGGACGTTATTCGCACTCAGAGCAATAGTACCATTGAGACACTGAGTGCTCATGGGACAATGGAGACAGCAGTCCGGTCAAGTATAATTGCCTGTCCCGAAGAAGGTGGCAAAGAGATCAAAAACGACAACATATCAATAGGTCTGTTGACAACAGATAAGCATCATCGCAGCCAGCAGCCCGCGAACACGGAAGCACAGGCTCGATAAACACAGGAATTACGAGGAAACTGGAGCACACAAAGAAAATACTTAAGAAAGGCGGCACAGGAGGTTTCGACGTGGAAAGTGTAAGCAAAAGACAATGCCACACCGCTACCGGGGATGTTTATATGAAAGTGCATGATAAGAAAGACAGAAGAACCCATGGACCTATCAGACACCTACGTTCCTGTCAGACTGCCTGCGTAGTCCCGACGATACCGGTCAGGAATAGGCACCTTACATTTATGCAAGCATATAGGATAGCATCCATTAATATTAACAGAATTGACTCTGATATCAACGTGAAATGCCTACGGGATTATTTATATGCAGCTGATGTGGACGTAGCTATGCTTCAAGAGGTGGTCACAAATAAAATCGCCAACGCCTTTGGACACGATGTTATCATGAACATGGGACAGGAACGCGGAAGAGCAATAATGTATAAGGTGGGAATAGCATGCAAAGCACGATCTATACTCGAAACTGGAAGAGGGACTGCGGCAAAAGTACCAGTGCGATTTATAGCTGAAGGCGGCCAGGGACAGGTATAGTAAATCATCTAGGCGCGGTGGAACAGAATTTTTATTTTCTCACTTGGAATAAGCCAATAGAAAAGTGCATACAAAATTGCATACAAATATTTTAGCTTTAAACGTAAAATGTGTCCTTTAAGTCATTAGTGGTAATGAAAATGAAGTTTTCTTATTGATGATACGTCTTGAAGCATGCTTCCATGCAAAGACCCGGCGTTTCTTCACAAATGAGACAAACGTATCACGATTCACGGCGTTTCTATTGTTGCGTGCATTCTCTGCAGGCTTTGTTGGCCGCACTTTTTTCTCGGTGGCATATATTTCCTCTGAATACTGAAAGTTTCCATCTGTCTTGATTTTATTCTGGGTGTCTGGCATCTTATACCCAATCAGTGCCGTAATAAATTTTCCTCTAAAAGCTAGAAACTCGACACTCCTTTCTGCTGTTTCATTATAAAACCGATGGGCATTCTGCAGATAAATTTCCATTTGATGTACAGCAAGCTTTCCCAGCCACTTCATAGTTTTTGGCAGTGCTAAATAATACGATATCATTTGATATGACTGATCAACACCTTCCATTCCATTGTACCTACATCTAAATGAACAGGGAGGATTAAATGGCCAGTACTCCCAAATAAGTGTCCAGGGTCTTATTTGACTATCCATCTTACTTGTTCAGTCCTCTATGGTTCTGAAACATGGACAGTAAAACATTCTAGACGTAGGACGTTGAATATATTGTAGAAAAAGTTCTAAAAGTAAATGGATATACAAAATAATGAGTAATTGTATATGCTGAAAAATATCCTTGGAGGATTACTGCGTTCTTGTTATAAGCTTTAAGGCAACGCGTAACACAGCGAGCAGTAGGAAGTCATAAGTTCAGGAGAGTGCACAGAACGAGATAATTACAAGTTAACTGTTGTCAGTATGCAGGTATCGGAACATTAGGCCACTAGACGAAGTAATGGATGACTAATCACGAGTAAATAGACCTGAGCGTAACCACCAAAACATTTTCGGACATGATATTCACAACTAACAAAAACTATGTTTGGTTTCAAGGCAACAATGGAATGGCATCTTTGCCGTTTCGATTGCGGACTTCCATCATTTCGGCACGGTGCATATTAGAAATGGTGAGGACTTCCCTTTTGTCCTTCCATTTGCAAACAGCAACATTGTCATTTCTTTTCCACGGCATCTGACCTTTGTTCAGTTTCATGATACCTAACTATTTTGCTTTTTCCTTTCTGTTGTCGCGTAATGTTTCGCACATGTTTGTTTTGTAAGTTGACAACCGTTTTTAAGTGATACAGAATTATAAAAATTATCCATACGAAACATACTGTGTTCAAGAAAGCTTCCATGAGGTGTAAAACAATTTACATATTCATGACCCATCTCGGCCTTCTCCTGTGACTTACCGCAGTAGATTTTTGTTTTGGGAACCACACCATCAGATTTACAGAGTTCATAAAGTTTACACCATACCTGTGTTTCCTGTTCTCGATATACTGCTGGAAAACAGACGGCCGCGCCACAAAACCATTGATTCGTCAATGCAGAGAGTCTTGTCCGGAACGTCATATGGCTCATGATACTACTGAAACGGTCCAAAACTGGTCTAAATTTGTAGAGTCGGTCATTCGATTGCAATGAGTTATCTGATAAGTGTAGATATATCAGTAACAGCTGAAATCTGTTTTTGCTCATAACAGATCTCCAGAACGTGACATTATAAAAAGGATTTGTGCTCCAGTAATGTTCTGTCGGCGGAAAACAACAATGTCCCATATGCAACTACGGTCCCGGAAACACTTTTCTTTCCAGAGCATCTGTATTCTTCCATCTCTAGAACATGGTTGATCTTCTCCTCCCATGTTTTTCTGCTTCCTGTCTCACATGTAGAATTGTTTGTTCACATAATGATATTAGGAGCTCTTTGGAAAAAAAAATCAACAATTGCATTGAAGCCAAAATTGTGTAACTCTAATTTCAGTCCCACATCTTCGTTGAACGCATATACGGGTTGATCTTGAGGAATGTCACCCCCTCGTCACTGTCATTCGTGGTACTTGCTACTGGACCAACTTGCTCATCTTCTTCATTGTATTTACTGCTGACTCCATCTGAATCCTCACTTGAATGCTCAAGTGAAGGTGGTTCTTAGTGACTTCCACCATACGAAAATTCCTCCACGAACTCGTCCCATTCCTATTCGTTCATGTTAGTTGGCTATGCAAGTGCTACATCGCTCAATTTCCCTTATTAGTAGCTATTTTACGGGAAAAATTGAGAGCAGATAACGGTAAACGTGAGGGAACCATTTACAACGAAGACTGAACAACTGATACCTCACTTACAACGAAGACATGGATGGTACTGTCGAACCTATTTCGAAACACGCAGGCTGGTGAGTGATTACTGACAGCGAGTTATCGTGTAGTTGGCGTCTGAGTTGAACGTTCTACCCCGTACCGCAACTACGAGATAACTCGGAGGCTCTATTTTCCAGCCAAGAAAAAAGTTCTTTAAGTTTCGATGATAAAGTTGGACTACAAATAAGATGACCAATCAGATTGTATGAACCGTTTAACATGGCTTCTGCGAACAGTTTACTAATTTTTACCGTGGCAGTCAACGTGTTGTATAAGATGGGTATACCATGCAAAGCACAATCTATACTCGAAACTGGCAGAGGGATTGCGGCAAAAATACACAACTTGCTCTTAGTAAATATTTATGTCCCGACTGCCTCCACAGGTCAACGCGGAAGAAGCGCTTTGTCTCGTGACGAAATAGTGAATCTACTTACAGATATCTGAGCTAAAGTAATTTTAGGAGGAGATTTTAGTTGTGTTTTGCGTTGGGAAGATGAATGCCGTAATTTTAATTTCTTTGATGAGTTGAATGTCTTAACGACCAGATTAGACTAAACAGACACATGGATACACCTCCGCCCACGATCTAAGACCATACGTATGTCAGTAGCACCTCCACAAGTAGACTAGACAAGGATTTACGCCACTAAAGATTTTGTACATAATGTGATTGACTGCGAGATATGGCTAATTAATTTTTCAAACCACTGTGTCTATCACATCATGCCGCACAACATCAAACAGCAATGCTTCCTGGGCTGGGGCGAGATGTCTGGCAACTAAGCCTTTCGCTCCTGAATGATAAGGAACTGCATCAAGCAATCACAGAGACATGGGCACGATGCTTCCGGTGCCAGCCGAGATGCGTATTGTCTGGTGGATTCAAACTGCAAAACCGCAAATAAGAAAATGTACGATTCAAATTGCCCTAATAAAAGCCTACTGGCGGAAACAGTCGCAAGAATACTGTTTTTCTATACCTACGACTCTTTTACAATGAACCAACGAATTTGGCAGTAAGTAGCCTGCGAATAAAACGCACCAAAGAGAAAATTGCTACTTTGATACGGCAGTCTTTCGAAGGCAAAAAAGTGCAAGAGCATATCGGAACATATATCAGTCAAGAAAATATTTCGGTACATCACATGATAAGGGAATCCAAAAGAGGCAAACAGTAAATCCTTTAACACCCGCGCGATAAACAAGGAAATAGCTGCGATGACCGAAGTGCAATTAAGCAGCATATTGTACGATACTACATTGATCTCTATTCTGAATCAGTGGCAGACCCGACAACGACGAAATTTTCCTCTCCAGTATACGACCAACAGTAAATACCGAGGATAACGAAGAGCTTCTAGAAAACATAGCGGAAGAAGAAATAAAAACAACAATTACGGTGTCTGCACGGAACAAAGCAGCGGGAACAGGTGGCATACCAGTCGAGTTTTATGCAATATTTTGGAACGTTACTGGCCACGATCTAACAATAACGTATACCGAACTGTTGGAGGACGATGGCTTTCCGACAGAATTCACTGAAGACATGGTCGTACTCATTGGCACAGAACACCACGATGAGAGACTTTCGACCGATAACTTTAAAATTTTCACATGTGTGTTAAATGCCAATATGAAACCACTCCTCGGAAAGATATTAGGACCATTTCACACGGGAGCTGGCACTGGAACATAGATGCACATGTCAAATTGCACTGATGTTTTTACTTTTTAATAAAGCTTTTAATAGAATTAACCACAAATGTTTGTTAAGTGTGATGAGTAGAATGGAATTTAATGCTCGGTTCTCACATTTGATTGATAAATGCATTGTCGGAACACAGTCCAGAATGAAGATCAGTGGTCCGTTAATGAACCTCGTGCCGATCAATCAATCTATTCGACAAGGCTGAACTTTATCTATGACCCTGTACAGTATAGCTGTTGATCGGCTACTTTTCTACCAGCACTTAAATCTATAAGGAGTAGAATTTTTCAACATCAAAACGGTCTGCCACGCGAATGCGGATGATGTAAGCGTTCTTGTCAACACGAGTCAAGAAATCGAAACAATTCGAAAGACTGTTACGGCTTATGCCAACACCTGCTGTGTGATGTTAAATCATCACAAATCCAAGATTTTGTCCATACGAACAGCGATCATATGGAAACAACCTGGCTACAAAGAACTGACAAAGTGAACTGGTTAGGAATGATATTGACACCGAATCTGCATGACATGCTTACGTTGAACTGGGAGCATAAGCTCAATGCGTTAAGAGCTACGCTGAAAGAGAACACAAACCGGTCACTAAATAGTTTTCAAAGTGTGCTATTTGTAAATACTTATACTCTCAGCAAGACATAACACACGAGGGCTGTACTAGCAATTACTTCTGACATTGCACAAACAATTTTGGCAGTCGTGTACTGCTATTGTGGAGAGGAACATACTGAAAGCCTCACTCCGTACGATGACTTTGGCTCTCAGTGACGACGGTTTAGGTGTTAAGGATGTCCGTTCTCAGTGTACTGTAATGTTTATAAAACAAACTTCTAAAATGCTGCAGAGCGACTGCAATGGCATGATCAAATACCTGTTGACTACCTTCGCCCCGAAAGACCACAGGGCGCCAATATACGTGGGACACTAATGTAGAACTGGCGTATGTTCGTAAATATTATACGGAATTGAGTTACGTACAAGATGCCCCTCGCCGGTATGCCACTTCCAAGTTATACAGCTCACTGACTAGGAGACAAACACAAAACTCTATAGAGATGAAATAGCCAACCAAAATTTGGAAAAATATCTAGGAGGACATAAACAACAATATCCTCACGTCAGATCTGATATCTGTATGGTACGATATTGTCAATGAAAAGATCGTAAGGTGAGAAAAACTGTACAAGATTAAACTGAAGCCTCACACCCTCCACTGCCATCACACCAGCACATACCTTTGTCTGCAAAAATCATATTAAAATATGGAACAGGACACGAAGAAAATAAGGAAAAACTAGCGGTTATCAACAGGACGTCAGAAGCTGCAATATCCATTCAGGAGGTGTTCTATCCAGACTGGAGCTTATACCCTATCATGAAACACAACAGTTATGCTTAACTGCTTGAAAATTTGGCGAACTATATTATTAAAAACTAACGTTGCAACGTTAGATGTTTTTATGATTTATGTGGCAGAAGAATATTTTAAGTTAAAAAGAAATTCCATAAAGGTACACAGTCTTATCAAAACTTCCATCTTTATACTTTGTCATGAGAATGTGTATAACTCGCCATCACTTGGGATAGCAGAAACATGTTCAGCTCATGTTCAAAAGTTTTACTTTAATAATACGTCACCTGGTCTCTCCAGGAATATAGGAACAGACGTCTAACGAAAAAACATAATATTTTATTTTACTTCTGTTTTTAAGAAGAACTCTGTTACGTTCAAGAAGCTTACTTTATTTGCATCCCACTTTATATACCACTTCTTGCCACGTCTGAACGACACGATAGCGAAAGCTTTTCAAGCCACTTAAAAAGAGAGAGAGAGAGAGAGAGAGAGAGAGAGAGAGATAGAGGGGGGGGGGGGGGCAGCTGAGTTCACTCATAAATTACGCTTCTGAAGAAATATACACTGAGGTGACAAAAGTCACAGGATACCGCCTAATATTGTGACAGACCTCTTTTTCCCGGCATAGTTGCAGCAACACGACGTGGCTTGTACTCAAGTCGTTGTCATTGGAAGTCCATGCTGCACCAACCACCTTGGACCCATAATTGAGAAAGTGACGTCGATGCAGGATTTTGTGCACGAACTGTCCTCTCGATTATGTCCCATGGATGAGATTCAAGTCAGGCCAAATCATTTGCTCGAATTGTCCAGAATGTTCTTCAAACCAATCGTGAACTGTTGTGGCCAGGTGACATGGCACCTTGTCCTCTATAAAAATTCCATCGCTGTTTGGGAACAAAATGTCAATGAATGGCTTAAAGGGATCTCTAAAGTAGCCCAACATAACCAGAGAACCCAATGCACTTCGTGTAAACACAGCCCACACCACTGTCGAATCACCACCAGCTTGCACAGTGCCTTGTTGACATTTTGGTTCCATGGTTTCGTGAGGTGTGAGCCACACTCGAATCCTACCATCAGCTCGTAGTAACTAAAACCGGTACTCATCTGAGCAGGCCACGGTTTTCCAGTCGTCTTGGGTCCAACCGTAATGGTCACGAGCCCAGTAGATGCGCTGCAGGCGATGTCGTGCTGTTAGCAAAGACACTCGCGTCGGTCGTCTGCTGCCACAGCCCCTTAACGCCACATTTGGCCCCACTGTCCTAAAGGATACGTTTTTCGTACGTCCAACACTGATTTCAGCGGTTATTTCACGCAGTTTTGCTTGTCTGTTAGCACTGACAACTGTAAGCTAACGCAACTGCTCTCGGTCGTTAAATGAAGGCCGTCGGCCGCTGTGTTATTCGAGGTGAGAGGTAGTGCCTCTAATTTGATGTTCTCGGCACACTCTTGACACTGTGGATCTCGGAGTATTGAGTGCCCTAACGATTTCCGAAATGGAATGTTCCTTGCGCCTAGCTCCAACTACTATTCCGCGTTCGAAGTCTTTTAACTCTCGCCGTGTGGCCGGAAAGCTTTTCACATGAACCACCTGAGTACAAACGAAAGCTCCGCCAATGCCCATTTATAACTTGTGTACGCGATACTACTGCCATCTGTTTGTGTGCGTATCTCTGTCCCATGACTTATCACCGCGGTGTAAGCTTTAGTTCATTTCCAGAAAAAGAGTTTTGTTAATTCAAGAACTTACGAATATAGGTGACTAAAGCTAGCAGATGTTGGTACAGTCTGGCGAGCATAAGGACGGAAAAAGTTAAAAAAAAACAAAGGAAAAATAAAAATAAAATAAAAATAGCCGAAATCGCTAAAGTACGCCCTCGACTTGGTGGTAAGCCGATTCTAATCCTCGTGGTGGAAAATTTTCCCTGCCAGTATTTGGCCTTGCCGCAGTGTCTCATCAAGTGGGGGCATGTTAGTCAGCGCCCCTCTAGGTACAGTTTGAGAGGAGTAGGCGATGTGAAGACACGGGGTTTCCCCCTCATCCTTCTCTATACCCAGAACAACACAAAGCCAACATTACACTGCACCATCACTCATTACAGTCATAAAATCGACACAGATACACACTTGACACTTCATAGAAGGTCGGACGATGGTAACAGCAAACTACCTCCATTAGGACCTTGCCCAGAGGGTCGATGCAGAATTTCTGCATCTGATCCGCTACGCTCATCCCCTGTGTAGGGGATTACACTGACGCTGAGCTAAACACTTTGTGACAGTGAACCGTCAAGAAGCGCAGCACTAACCTGTTTAATAAACGAAACAATACAAGTTGGCCAAAGAATAAATTCAAACTTTGTTGGTCACTAAGGTTCGTTGCATCACTATACTAGGCATGCGGGCGATACAAACTTTCCTTTCTGAGTCCTTCGAGCCCACATATCCACGCTGTTACAGGAGAACCTGCAGTCTAATGTGACTTGAGCACCACGGGTCAACCTAGAATTTTTCATACGTTTTAGGTGTTGATCATGCTATTTGGCAGAAATAACTGTCGGAATGGACCAGAAACGGTTGCCAAACCTTTGAACTACATACACGTGGTGTAACATTTACTCGGAAAAATATCTATGTAATATTGGCCTGCAGTTTAGTAAAAAGGTTTTGAAATAATCAGTGTGATGCGCAGTCCTATACGAAAGGAAGAAGAAAGATTGGTGTTTAGTTTTCATTCAACGACGAGGTTATTAAGGACGGGGCACCTGCTAGGGTCGAGAAAGGATGTATAATGGAATCGTGTCCTTTTCACAGAAACCAACATTTGCTTTAAGCTTCCAAGTTATTTACCAGCTCCGCCATGAGACGGGTCGCCGTTTCGTCCTCTGCCAATGGCGACATTCGGATGCGTTACAAAGGGGCATGGGGTCTGTAGTCAGCACCGCACTCTCTCGGCCGTTGTCAGTTTTCCAGACCTTGGAGCCGCTACTTCCGACACAAGGAGCTCGTCAATTGGCAGCTCGAGACTGAGGGCACCCCCTTTCAGTCCTTACACCAAAGCATCATCACTGGCAGTAGCGGGAATTATATCTGGGTCGTTTGCATGGCAGTCAGACATGCTGACCACGCAGCTGCGGAGGGCGACTTCTTAAGAGATTTAGGGAGACCTACATCTAAATGAACAGGAAGGATTAGATGGCCAGTACTCCTAAATAAGTGTCCAAGGTCTTATTTGACTCTCCATATTACTTGTTCAGTCCTGTATGGTTCTGAAACATGGACAATAAAACATTCTGGACGTAGGAAGTTGAATATATTGGAGAAAAAGTTCTAAAAGTAAATAGACATATAAAATAATGAGTAAATGTGTATGCTGGAAAATATCCTTGGAGGAGTACTACGTTCTTGTTATAAGCTTTAAGGCAACGCGTAACACAGTGAGCAGTAGGAAGTCATAAGTTCAGGAGAATGCACAGAACGAGATAATTACACAAGTTAACTGTTGTCAGCATGCAGGTATCGGAACATTAACCCACTAGAAGAAGTAATGGATGACTAATCACGAATAAATAGAACTGAGCGTAACCACCAAAGCATATTCGGACGTGATGTTCACAACTAACAAAAATCCCCACATTACATTATCTGTTTTGCCTATTCTTTTGTACGTCTGAAGGATGTGTCAGAAGAGCTCTTAGTTGAAAAATTCTGCTATTAGAAAAAGGAATTGGAAATATGCTCTCCTTACACTTCAGGTTCATCAAGGACCAAAATAAATGATTGTTCCAATAGGTAATCAAAAATATTAGAAGTTGTGTTATAGTTTTTAGATTTGATTAGTTTTGGAGCGATCTCTCTACCTTTTTGATGCTTCTTGTTCCTCTCTTGTTTCCAAAAAATATTCTTTGTGACACGTAATATTTTTTGCAGTTCTGAAATGTTAATATTTATCTTGAAATATACATAGCCATGTAACGCACGCTGGAAGGGTTCCTTGTGTCATTCGTGCTGCGTTTGTTAATAGATGGTGTTATTTTCGACTCTATAACCACGGCCAGCCTTTCCAGAAAGGGATAAAACTTCATTTTAGCTTAAACAGGATGCGGCCTCGTCGGTCCGTCAGCGCTCTTGCTTTCCCAACTCAGTTAAAATAGCTTCTAGTCAAATTAGCGGTCGAAACGTCGGAAATTAAGTTTTCCTTTCAATGCCTGAATGTCCAGCCTCTCTCAGTTATCTACGTTCGACCGTGACTTCAGTTTACTACTGTTCTCACAGGAAAATATAGCACAAACTAAAATTAAAATATGATTTATGGACATCGCAAAAATATTTACACTATTCAAATAATGTTGAATGCGTAATAACGCATCCGTTTACAAGTAATTACCTACTATAGAATACTGAAGAAAAGGAACTCTAATTACAACGACGAATCAAATAGTAGCTAATGACGACATTTACTACTGTAAATCAAACGTACTTTAAATGTAAGTCTAAGTACTATAGTACAAGAACTTCAATCTTCAGTGTTGCAGGACAACTTTAAACGCAACCTTTAGATTATCAACAATATGTAAAGTGTATATTTTGATGATGCTGTTGTTCATATGAAGAGTGAAGCCGGTAAATAAAAATACTAGCAAGGGAAACTCAACATTGCACCCACCCCCCCCCCCCCCCTCAGATTTAGTCTTAAGATCTGAACACAGATCAAGCATGAAAACAAGAAGAAGGTGTAATAAAATGTGAAAAAAAGCAAAACAGAAACAACGAACGGTCCGAATACAAGATATACAGAATGAGCATACTTTCGTAGCTGCGGCGTCGTCGTTATGCGGTTGCAGTATTGGGCTACGACGGGGGAGATCCATGCTCAAATCTCGCTCATGCCCCAGGTTTTCTTTTTTCACAAAATTATGAATTATCCGAGCCAGGTGTAAGAAAGGGACCTCCAGACGTACGTACCTCCTATTTGTTCTACACAAGTGCCTCATCCTATGACCCTAGCGTTGCATTTTGCAAGTTCTGACTTTTAGATTCCTTTGTTGTAACGTAGTTCACATCCGCTTATTTGTTGTTTTCATTTCTGTGAAAGGTCGATGTGGCATTTCGCCTGCTCTCACTATTCATCACATTTACATGCGACGGTAATGTATTCTTACCACATGACATATTCTATAACAAATGTATTGTATGACAATTATCAAGGCAACAGAAGGAGAAGAGACACTTCAGTGAGCGCACGGAAAGTTCATAATTTCGTGAAAAAAGAATTGTGGTACGAGCGAGATTTGAACACAGGTCTCCTCCTGCAAAATCCAACACCGTTACCACGTAACCACGACGCGATACCTGCTACAAAACGCCATTCGTTGCTGCACATCTAGAGCTTAGACCGTTCACTGTTTCTATTTTGTTTCTATTTTCACCGTTCAGTGAACTACTTCCTGTTTTCATGCTTGATCTGCGTTCAGTTTTAGACGGGCTATCCACTGGCCATCTTACTACTAAATCTGAAGGCAGTGCGATACGGAGTTTTCCTTGTAAGTGCGATTTGCAGCTGTTTTCAAAAACTTTTTTGTTGTATTGTACAGCTGTCAGCCTATTAACGACCTACCGCTGTCGTTCAGGTCTTCGTATCCAGCACGAATGTTTTTATATCTGTCTAATAAACACGTCCACCAGTCGCGTTAGTCTCTCTCATGTTTGCTTACTTTCTCGGCGTGCAGTACGTAATGTTGGTTCAACACCCTGCTATCGTACTGTAAGTATTACATCACTCTTACTGCATAAATTTATGTTATTTATTTCATTGTCAGTCGGCATAATGTCTACCTGCGGTACTAGATTCTAAGTGTTTCAGTTTTCCTTATCCAGTTTTGCATTGTCGTACATTCCAGTCACAAATTTTCTGTATACGTTCCTTTATTGTTGGATCATTAACTGGTGTTTCTAGGGTTTTCGAATTATAATTTTACTTACTTATATATTTCTGAATTCGTCAGTTGTGTGAGGCTTCATCAGAAACAGTAAAACTATTGCAACTGTAAATTGTACCTTGCTCCAGGATTAAAGGTGTCTGCCCTGCCACCTACCTTGGTACGTGAAGCTATAATTCCTATAAATGTCCTCTCTCTTCGTGTTAAAAATCAAAATGTTATGGTATGACACCCCGTACTCACCAGTATACAAACTTCACCTTCATATACAATACAATGTTCACCGTCACGGTAAGCGATGAAAATCCCATCAAGAGCCAATACAGTCGTAATTTCGATTCACAGTTCGCCACTGTGATATATTTTCCTTTTCATATGTTTCACTAAATTCCTTCTTTTCTCAAATATTCTTCTCTTTCAGTTTACATCGACTTAAACTAATAGGCACACAGTTACAGCAATATCTAACTACAACACACGGATGCTCTATAGATCGCGCCAAAGTAATCCTCATCCTTTAGACAATTTGTAAATTTCTGCCAAGACACGAACATCTACACTATGTGATAAAAAGTATTCGGACCCTCCTCCCCCCCCCCCCCACCAAAAAAAAGACATACGTTTTTCATATTAGGTGCATTTTGCTGCCACTTCATATCAGCTACCTTAGTAGTCATTAGACATCCTGAGAGAGCAGAACAGGGCGCTCCGAGGAACTCACGGACTTCGAACGACGCCTCGCTTGGTGTAAGGAGCATAGACATTGGACGACTGAACAGTGGAAAACGTGTGTGGAGTAACGAATTACCGTACACAATGTGGCGATCCGATGGCAGGGTGTGGGCATGGCGAATGCTCAGTGAACATCTGCCAGCGTGTGTAGTGCCAACAGTAAAATTCTGAGGCGATGGTGTTATGGTGTGGTCGTGTTTTTCGTGGAGGAGGGTTGCACCCCTTGTTGTTTTGCGTGGCACTATCACAGCACAGGCCTATATTGATGTTTTAATCACCTTCTTGCTTCCCACTGTTGAAGAGCAATTCGGGGATGGCGATTACATCTTTCAACACGTTCGAGCACCTGTTCATAACGCACTGCCGTGGCGGAGTGGTTACAAGACAATAACATACCTGTAATGGACTGGCCTGCACAAAGCCCTGACCTGAATCCTAAAGAACACCTTTGGAATGTTTTGGAACGCCGACTTCGTGCCAGGCCTCACCGACCGACATCGATACCTCTCCTCAGTGCAGCACTTCGTGAAGAATGGGCTGCCATTCCCCAAGAAAACTTCCAGAACCTGACTGAACGTATGCCTACGAGAGCGGAAGCTGTCATCAAGGCTAAGGGCGGGCCAACACCATGTTGAATTCCAGCACCACGAACTTCATTTAAGTCAGGTGTCCGGATACCTTTTATCACATAGTGTATATCAAACAAAGCTCTACTGGATCGTTGCAAATTTTACTAAATTATACAAGAAAGGGAAGTTTTTTTGGAAAACTTTACATAAGTATTTTGGAAGGAAATGATCTTTGATTTTTGTCTTTAATAGAATAAAATAAATTAGAGGTTAATATTTCAACGACATAGAAGTCGTTATATAGTGAGAAACTAGCTTTGCTCCAGAAATATAGGGGAGTGGATCGGCAGAGCACTTGTCTGACGAAACCATCGCGGCATAGGTCAGATATACTACAGAGAAGCCGCAATAGAATTCTCACCCTAACCCTCCACAATACAAATCCAGTGTGAAACATCGCACCGTACATTGTTTTTATCAAAATTGTTAGTCGTGTTGTTGTTGCACATGTCTTAACACCTGACGGAGTTTGCTGATGTATGTTTTTTAAGGGAGATTTGCTTAAACAAGAAATTTTCTCTTGCGTGTAGTAAATGTATTTGCCAGTACTAGGTCTTTCCTTCACACTGACTGCTCTTCATAGAAGTTTCAAATCAGCTTTGTGACCCATAATGATTCACGTTTAGAGATAAAAATGTTAGATTCCCATCGTTCGATTAGAGGTTATTCCGTTTTTGCTGTGCCATTCCGTAAGCTAACATTCATAACTGCGTGGCTGCTTTTCAAGGAAAGGAGCATCATGTTAATGATAATACTTTGTGTAAAAAAGGAAGTTCCGGAATGCCTTGTCTGAGTGGTCAGCGTTCTGACTGCAATGAAGACGCCTCGGTTTCAATTCCCAATATTGCCAGGGACTTTTTCCTTGATGCGAACACTGTAGCTGGGTGCATACAGTCTCATGAGTCCAACTGAGGGGGTACTTAAATGAGAAGTAGCAGCACCAACGTACAGAAAGCTGACAACGGTCGGGAGAGCAGTCTGTTGACCCAGTCCTTGCCGCTCCATATGGCATCGCATCCAGATGAAGACATGTGGAAGAAGATGGCACGGAGGCCGGTCAGTATCCTGTGGTCCTCTGGGCCTGATCGCCGAGTTATTTTTACGTTTTTCCCGTAATGCCTTAAATAGAATGCACTTCACCAGAATCCTAGAGAAATATTAGCTTTTACGTTTTGTCTGTGGTGAAGATAAATTGTCTACAAAGAGAATTTTGTGCAAAACCCATCCTGCCACATTTCTTAATCGATTTTGGGAAATCGTAGAAAACCTAAGTTTGGATGGCAAGACGGGGATTTGAACTTTCTTTCACCCAAATGTGAGTCCAGTGTCTTACTAATGCGCCGGTGTGCAGAACTGAAAGCCAAAGGTGACATCATCTTCGGGGGAGACATATTCTGAATGCTGATTGAATTAGATACAGTGAAATGACATATGTGAAGTCACCGAAGACGAAATCAGCGAAATAAAATGACTTGCAGTGAAGTCGGTGAAATCCGTTCAAAAATTCTGAACCTATAGTGAATATACTGAAACAGTTGAAAATTTATGTCTCACTGGCACTCGAAATCACGTCTCTTGCTTGTCGGGAAAGGAGTAAGCAACGGACTCTCATCACGTCATCCGTTGCTCTTGCACTAGTCTTCCCGAAAAGAGAAACTCCGACGGTTTGTCGGGAAAAAAAGGAGGTAAAGATAAGTGACATTGAATTTTTGAGTCGGCCATAGAGGATACTCGGATAGATTAACTGGTTGAGGTGACTTCTGCCGATAAACCGGATATCTGATATGGTAATAAATTTCCGTTGTTATGATGTACTGATTACGCTTTAATCAATTCCGTTGCATGAGATTACACTACCTGTCGGAAGTTCACGATCACCCATGATCAAAACTATACACGTTATTCCAATGTGCAGACACATAGTACCAACTAAATAGACCAACAAAATAAATATTCTCTCTCTACCATTAAGCAAAATACAATATGGTTTAGATTTTAACTTCTTTAAAGTAGCCATCCTTTGCCCTAAAAACAGCTTGCACATACAAGAGCGCGGAGCGAACTGCCTGCGGCCGTAACACATACGGTATATATACAGTTACAGAACATTCCAGTACAATTATTCTTGATATTTGTGGATACTTCTAGAATCTCCTCGAATCGAATACAGAAATTAAAATTTTACAGTCCAGGTGAGTTTTGAACACAGGACCCTCCATGCAACAGTCTAGTATCATAATCGCTACATGACAGTGACAATGTTACTGAACTTCTTCTGCGGCATTGCTCCCTCCTTAAGTGAACAGCGTCTCTGTGTTACGTCGTCCGAGTCCGGAACTAGGTATTGGTCCTGCGTACTCCGTCTCCCGATGACTGATGTTCGCCTTGCCGGTGATCTTCTTACAAGGGAACCTCCCCATCGCACCCCTCTCAGATTTAGTTATAAGTTGGCACAGTGCATAGGCCTTGAAAAACTGAACACAGATCAATCGAGAAAACAGGAAGAAGTTGTGTGGAACTACGAAAAAAATAAGCAAAATATACAAACTGAGTAGTCCATGAGCGACATATGCAACATCAAGGAGAATGTATGCATTGGAGCACCGTGGTCCCGTGGTTAGCGTGAACAGCTGCGAAATGAGAGGTCCTCGGTTCAAGTCTTCCCTGGGATCAAAAGTTTAATTTTTTATTTTCAGACAATTATTATCTGACGTGTTTTCCTGTGGAGGAATCGATTGACCTATGACCTTGCGATCAAATGTTTTCGGTTCCCATTGGAGAGGCACGTCCTTTCGTCTACTAATCGCACGGTTTTGCGGTGCGGTCGCAAAACACAGACACTAAACTTATTACAGTGAACAGAGACGTCAATGAACGAACGGGCAGATCATAATTTTGCAAAAATAAAGAAAGTAAACTTTTCACTCAAGGGAAGACTTGAACCAAGGCCCTCTCGTTCCGCAGCTGCTCACGCTAACCACTGGACCACGGCGCTCCTGAGCGCACATTGTCCTTGATGTTGCCTATCTTGCCATTGAATTACTCAGTTTGTATATTTTGCTTATTTTTTCATAGTTCCATACAACTTCTTCCTGTTTTCTCGATTGATCTGTGTTCAGTTTGTCAAAGCCTATCCACTGTGCAAACTTATAACTAAATCTGAGGGGGGCTGCGATGGGGAGGTTCCCTTGTTAGAACTTCCTTTGCTGCTACGCTCTTCGTCACCCCTCCGCTTATTACCTGTCGCTGGAACTTCGAATTTACCATGGGTTGCAGGATCCTTATAGGGCTTCATTCGGAGCACGTGGACCATATCTCTGATCTTTCGTCTTCTTGTGTCGGGGTCAAAATCATCAACTTCATAAGTAACATCAGGCAACTGTTTTACAACCTTATAACGTCCAAAGTAGCGCCTGAGGAGCTTCTCAGAGAGACCAACCTTCCGAACAGGAGTGAAGATCCAGAAGAGGTCAACAGGCTGGTAGTCAACAGGGCGGTGGCTCGCACCATACCTTCGGCGTTCGTTTTCTTGAGGCTGCAGCGTGCGGAGTCGACCTAAGAGCCGAGCTTCCTCAGCTCTGGTTAACACCTGGCCGATGTAGTCGTCGTCCACGTCATCAGGATGTAACGGAAACACAGTGTCCTTCGTCGTAATCGCTTCACGCCCATGCACCAGGAAAAACGGAGTAAATCCTTTGGTGTCTTGTTTCGCGGTGTTGTAGGCAAACGCCACGAAAGGTAGTACCTCATTCCAGTTTCTCTGTTCAACATTGACGAACAATGATAGAATGTCGGCCAAGGTCTTATTAAGGCGTTCAGTAAGCCCGTTTGTTTGCAAATGGTAGGCAGTCGTCATGTGATGAGTAATGTTGGACCGACGATTTATCTCTGTCTCAAGATTCGATTGAAAAACTTCCCCTCGATCCGTAATTAAATACCTTGGGGCACCGTGTGTTAATACAATGTCTTCCACGATGAGTTTGGCTACCTCGAATGCTTCGGCTGTTTTCACGGCTTTTCTAATGGCGAAGCATGTCAGATAATCAGTGCAAACAATAACCCATCTATTGCCACTAGCAGACGTTGGAAATCGTCCGAGGAGATCTATCCCATCACGCTGGAAAGACGTTGGTATGAGTCGGCCAAGTCGTTTCAGAGGAACTGCCTTTCTCCTGTGGCGCTCTCGACAGTGCGACACATAGTGACGGACACTCCTAAATAAACCCGGCCAGAGAAATCTCTTGTGGATCCTATCGTATATCTTAATGAATTGTAAATGTCCAGCATCAGGTGTGTCGTGGAATTTCTGTTGAACATCTAAGCGCATGTGTTTAGGAATCACTGGTAGCCACCTCTTTCCAAACGGATCAAACTTTTTCTTGCAAAGTAATCAGTTAACTATATTAAATTGGCCTTTCACATCCTCTGACCGATATAAGGCAAGCGTAATTTGAGATATCTTGGCGTCCTTCTTCTGCTCAGCAGAGAGATCCTGAGCTGCAGCTAGACAGTCACTATCTTCATCAAAGTCTTGATGGTCTTGCACAGGGTTTCTTGAGAGACAGTCGGCATCTGGGTGTTTTCTTCCACTTTTGTACACTATGGTAATGTCATGCTCTTGAAGACGTAGTGCCCACCTCGCAAGTGGTCCTGTTGGATCCTTAAGGCCTGTCAACCAACAAAGTGAATGACGGTCTGTAACAACTGTCTATCTTAGTTTGGTTATATAGTGTTAATACAATAAACCTACGACGTAATACTATACATCCTGTACAAATCTAACAGCAAGAGTGGACAAAAAAGAATAGCTACAGTTATGTATAACTATGTTTAACACTAATGTGTTTAATTCGACGTATAATGCTCACGTTTATTTATGATGTTTTAAAAATAAGTTACATAAGATTTTATGTATAACGATGTATAACCCTTGTGTATGTAATTCGATGTGTAATCCTCACGTTTATCTATGATGGTTTAAGAATAAGTCACGTAGGATTTTATAGTAGACTTCATAATTCTGCAACGAGGGCATACTCTTTGCTTCCTAGTACAGTCGTTGTACTGCAATGGCTCTCCACATATGGCAAAACAATATCTGTAATCCATTTACGCGCCAAAACGGTTATTAGTAGCCTGCAAATAGTAGTCTGCAGCTGTGGTCAAATTCATTTGTGACTAGTTATGGGTTAATGAATATGTGCACTTACAGATTACGTTGTTTTACGATGTTTGAATACGTACGTAACAACGTCACGAATGTATTTAACAGTATTGACAACGACATACAAATGTGTCAGATTACATTACGTTGACATGGCTTAAAGCCATAATATGTAAATAACATGGCTACATAGTGAAAATGTCTTGTATAATCTGCACAACTTCGAGATACATAATAAATCTGTAAAATAGTTTTTTAAACATTCTATATTTTTCAGCAGTACTTGATAATGACCTAAGGCCGAAATTGCAATAGTGTAATAAAAACTTATAACAGTCACTGGCGTGAAGATGATGTACTTCAAAAACTGTGAATGGCCTTCCATAGAGATACTGCCGAATTTCCACATGGCCCTGATCACAGCAAGACATTCTTTTTCTGTAGTTGAGTAGTTTGTCTCGGCTTTTGTAAGTGTCCTAGAAGCACAGGCTATAACCTTCTCTTTTCCATCCGAAATCTGCACCATAACAGTGCCGATCCCATACCCGCTGGCAACTGTGTGTAGTTCTGTAGGTGCTCTCTCATCATACAGACCAAGTACAAGGTCAGTCGTCAGAGTTTTTCGTAGCACATGGAAAGAACCTCGTTGAGCACCACCCCAGATAAATTTAGCCTCAGCTTTTAACAACTCTTGGAGTGGCCTGGCTTTGATACAAAAGTCTTTGATAAAGCGACGGTAATAAGAACATAATCTGAGAAAGCTTCTCACGTGGTTCAAAATTGTTCAAAATGGCTCTGAGCACTATGGGACTTAACTTCTGAGGTCATCAGTCCCCTAGAACTTAGAACTACTTAAACCTAACTAACCTAAGGACATCACACACATCCATGCCCGAGGCAGGATTCGAACCTTCGACCGTAGCGGTCGCGCGGTTCCAGACTGTAGCGCGTAGAACCGTTCGGTCACCCCGACCAGCGCTTCTCACATCTCTAATACTTTTAGGAATAGGGAATTCCGTTATAGATCTCACCTTTTCTGGGTCTGGCCGCACACCTTCGTTTGACATAAGGTGTCCAAGTATTTTGATTTCTCTTGTTCCAAAGAGACACTTTCTTGGATTAAGTTTCAGTCCACCTTGTTGGAGATACTTAAGAACGGCCCTCAGTCTTTTTATATGTTCATCAAATGTCTCTGAGAACACTATAATGTCATCTAAATAGCAAAGACACATCGTCGACTTTAGATAACTTAGAAAATTATCCATCATCTTTTCAAAAGTTGCTGGTCCGTTACGCAAACCAAACGGCATTACCTCACACTCATACACGCCCTCAGTGGTGATGAATGCAGTTTTCTCACCATCAGCCTCATCTGCTTTAATTTGCCTGTACCCCGAGTACATGTCCATGGTTGAGAAAAACTTAGCCCCCTTCAGACAATCTGTTGTATCGTCAATTTGTGGAAGAGGGTAAACGTCCTTTTTAGTTATCTTATTAACTTCCTGTAGTCAACACAAAAGCGCCGACTGCCATCCTTCTTCCTGATGAGAACCACTGGTGACGGCCATAGGCTCTGCAAATGCTGAATGATGTCATTCTTCATCATTTTCTCTACCTCGTCGCGAATTATTCGACGTTCCGTTGCTGACACACGGTATGCTCTCTGGCTTATCGGTTGATGGTCTCCAGTGCTAATCCGGTGCTTTACTGTCGATTTGTCTAACTTGCTCTTCACCTGCAGATTGAAGCATTCAGAGAACTCTTGAAGAATGGCAGGTAGCTTCTTCTGTTGTTCCTTATTGAGGTCTGGTGATAGTCGAGATAGAAGATCTTATCTCGTAGTGGTAGCGCTAATTTAACCCACAGACTCGGCATGGGAGATTTCTATGACGCTCAGCTGTTCTGCAATTAACGGCTCAGCGTTTTCTACGCACATGCATCTTGCAAGGATCTGCGGTTCTCGGCGACAGTTAACTATCCACAATCCACCGAATGCGTTCTTAAACGAGACGACAGAGGCTGGAAGGACCAAGTTATTCTTCAGTGGCATGCTTCTCTTACATTCGACTGCAAGATCCATGGGTTGATGCATGGCATGACAGATGACAGCTACCTTTCTAGCTCTGAGTGCAGGAATGATCACTTCATCCAGCACACAGTCTCCACATAGTCGGATACGCTTCTTACTGTCCACAGTATCTCATCTCGTCTAGCATAATCTTCGAGCGACCACAATTTATAATTGCTTGAGAATCTTTCAAAAAGTCCCATCCGAGAACGACGTCATGATTACACTCTTGTAAGACGATGAATTCTAAGGGCTGTGTATGGCCACTTATACCCATACGAATCACACATCTTCCTGTAGGTTTTACATATTTCGCATTAGCCATATTCAGCACAGATGTTTTGTAGTTGACGAATACGGTTTTCTGCAACTGGCGACGATACTTCTCCGAAATCACTGAATATGATGCTCCAGAGCCCACAAGAGCTTAGGCTGGTCGGCCATCCATGAGGATATCGACGTAGTTTCCTATCATTTTTGTAGAGATCGACGGCGGAGGATTTTTCTGTTCGGCAGCCTCACCTCCAACGAAGGTCGTGCCATTTAATTTTCCAGGTTGCGGCGGCTAGGTGATCGGCTGGAGCTTCTAAACGGCGATGGAGACCTTGATCGGCGTGTTGGGGAGCGTCCTCTCCAGCGGCTAGCTTGCGGTGATGGTGACCTACATCGTCCTGCGCCCACATCTTCTCGTTCATCGTCGTTCCGGAGTTGGCGGCTAATATCGGTCTGCTGTCTTCTGGCGCGGCTGTCATCAGATATCCGCCGCCTTTCTCGACAATAGCGCACCACATGTCCCGGGTCCGCAGCTCGTGGTGGTGCGGTAGCGTTCTCGTCTCCCGCGCCCGGGTTCCCGGGTTCGATTCCCGGCGGGGTCTGGGATTTTCCCTGCCTCGTGGTGACTGGGTGTTGTGTGATGTCGTTAGGTTAGTTAGGTTTAAGTAGTTCTAAGTTCTAGGGGACTGATGACCATAGATGTTAAGTCCCATAGTGCTCAGAGCCATTTGAACCATTTTGAATATGTCCCGGTCGTCCGCAGTGGAAACATACTAGTTGGTTATCCCGAGTCCTGCAGACGTCAGTCTTCCTTGGTGCCCAAACAGGTTCCTCATGCGGCGTTATAGGAACGGAACTTCGCCTGGGTCTCGGACTTTTTCACCGTTTTAAAGGGAAATTAAGGACGAGAGATTGGGTTCGATGTTTGTTCCAATTCCTCCCTTATGACCTCCTGAAGCGTCTCGGCTTTTTGCTCGCCGTGCAATCCAAGTGCCTTCTGAACTTGCCCTCTCACTATCTGACGAAGAACACTTGAGAAATCAGTTTCTTCCTCCACCACAGACGTAGATACGACGTTTGGAAGTCGTTCAAACTTCTTGCGTGCAATTCTTTTTTGATGCACTGTCTCGATATGCTGGCACCATTTCATGAAGTCATCTTCTGTCGAAACCTCCTTCAGGAGTAGGGCCCGATGAATGTCCTCAGCAACACCCTTCATGAAATGTACAACTTTATCTTCCTCCTTTATTCTAGGATCCACTATTTTACACAGCTCCAAGACGTCTTGAATGTAGGATGCTGTAATTTCAAGTGGCAGACTCTGCAAGAGAGGCGCTCTGCATCGCGTTGTAGCTTGGTCGCCAGGTTTCGAGAGGGTGCGTTTCTGGATGAGGTATCGAATATATTGCTTCTCCCTACTTATACCTCCCGAGGAGATCACGAATGTAAAATTAGAGAGATTCGAGCGCGCACGGAGGCTTTCAGACAGTCGTTCTTCCCGCGAACCATACGCGACTGGAACAGAAAAGGGAGGTAATGACAGTGGCACGTAAAGTGCCGTCCGCCACACACCGTTGGGTGGCTTGCGGAGTATAAATGTAGATATAGATGTAGATGACGCTGTGCCCTGCACTTAAATTTATCTGCAGCCTTGCACTTCTGTCGTTGTGTGTCGCCGAAATACTTGCGCAGTTCCACCTGGAATACTTCCCAGCTTGTGAACTTCTCCTTGTTGTTCTCATACCATTGCTTGGCAGTGCCCTCCAAGTTGAAAAATACGTTAGCCAAACAGTCGGTGTCATCACATTTGTCAAACCTGGCTATACGCTCATATACCTTCAGCCACTTGTTTGGATCTTGGCCATCGTCACCAAAGAACCCGGAAGGATGTCTCATGTGGTGGCACACAGTTGCTGTCTTCGTAACGTCTTCTTCTTTTGTCTCCGATAGGTTGCAATCTGTTGAATATGGCTCGAACTCGAGTTTCTCGCCACGTAAACGGCGGCTCTGTCATGGCCTGATGGTAGCTACTGACAGTTACAGACCATTCCAGGACAATGATTCTTGATATTTGTGAATACTTCTAGAATTTCCTCGAACAGGATTAAGAAATTAGAATTTTACAGGTCAGGTGAGTTTTGAACTCACGACCCTCCACGCAACAGTCTAGTATCAAAACCGCTACACCACAGTGACCGTGCTACTCAGCTTCTTCTGTGACAATATTGTTCTCTGGAACAGAGGGAGTTGATCAGAAGGAATATTTTTAGGTTACGTTCAAATTTAGCTATGCTGTCTGTCGTGCGTATCATATCGTGATGTATTTGATCATAAGTCTTGGTACCAGCATTATTCACCTCTCTCTTAGATAAAGTCAAGTTTAGTGAAAGGAAATGAAAGTCTTTTCTCTGTTGTACAAATGACTTTATTGCTACTGCACTGTAGTGGTTTACTTACAGAGAAAAAATGAATAATATGGCTCTGTACTTAAAACACCTAAGTCATTAATAATTTGCAGCAAAGAATCATAGGTAAGCGACAGATATTATTGGTACACCATTCTTTTGTACAATAAAATATTTCCTTCTTAAATAGAACTACCCCAATATATAATACCGTGCAACGTTATTGAATGAAAATAAGTGAAGTATAGTGTGATTCAAAAAGATGGTCAGAATTTCAGTTGGCTATATTTCCTGAAATATGTGTTGTATTTTAATTCTGCAAATTACATTTGATTATACTTACACGGAAATTTACAGATGCTGCACGGATAACATCTAGACGGTAGTTGAATTCATCTCACACTCGATGACGAATGTCTTTCGTGACTGAGTTCACCGAATCTGTGATACGTTTTCTTAGCTCATTCAAATCTGTGGGCAGATATGGTACGTAAATTGCATCTTTCACGGATCCCCATGAGAAAAAATCGCAGAGGATGATATCACGAGATCTCAGTGGCCAGAAGTGAAGTGCTAATTCTTCCCTCCCCAAGCGACCCATTCGACGTTGAGGTAGAGGTTCATTCAGGAAATGTCGAACATTCAGGTGCCACTGCGGTGGAGCTCCACACTGCTGGAAAACGTAATCTCTTAAATCTTCATTCACTTTAGGAACAAGACAGTTTTGCAGCATTCTGAGACACGTTACTCCAGCAAACGTATTGCCGTCAAAAAAGAAAGGCCCATAAATCTTTGGTAACGATACGATGTGAAAACACATTAACTTTGGAGTTGTCACGCTCATGTTCCAGTGTTGCATGGGGCTATTGTAGCCCCCATATCCGAAATTGTGCCCGTTGATTTACCCTTTAGGCGAAACTTAGCTTCGTCACTAAAAATTACACTTAGTTGAAACAGGTCTCACAATTCTACACGCCTTACCTCATCGTTTGCACGAAGAGCCTGTACCAGTTCTGTCTGGTGCATTTTTAACAGTATTCCATTTCATAACAAAATTATGAAATAAGACTATTTTTTGTGAGGCACTAAAGCAAATTCTTTATTGCCTCTTGTTGACAACCATATTCATTTGGTCGGTTACCAAAAACTCTAAACCAGGAAGTAACCCAGTAGTTTTTCATGAATTATTAGTGTCCTTCCTTATTAGTTTCTTGGGGAAGGTACTCGTATTTTTAAATGATAAGAGAATCGTATTGTTAAATACCTAAAATGTCAAATGGAAATAGCAGTAAATTACAATCCGATTCTCCATTCATTGCATGTATGACGTACTTGCGATCACTGCAAAGAAGTAGAACAACTTCGGACTATTTAAGAAACGTTGTGTTAAATATAGCTTTTTGAATTTTGCACCTCTTCTAAATTATTAGAGTTCTTCTCGGCGGATTCTTCCAGTAAACTGCATTATGAAAATTTCCATTCGCTGTTAATACTACATCGTTCGTAATTTTCAAGACTTCATGTGATTCCTGTTAACATATTTTGTGTGCACACCAGCTTTAGAGTGATCATAAATTATCCTGATACACCCTTAACACCATATAAGATTTTTAATGTGTTTCACATTGTGTAATTTGAATATTGGGTAATATCCGTTGAACAATATGGTAGGTTTCTCTGAGTTACGCTACATATACGAAAAATTTGCTTAACAACGCACTTGTTCGGCTTCAAGACCTTTCTAAATAATGAGAAATACCCTCAGTCAGTTTTCTCGGAATAGAGTGTTGCATAATACGCTCGAAGTGGTCTAATACTCTGGAAGTGGTCTGTAAATCTGCCTAACTTCCTGGAAAATCGCGGGAGATTTTCAGCTTGAGCCATCTCATACAACAGCAGCAGACGAGAATATATTTTGTGTCAGGGGTGCTAATGTTCTTATATCGGCGTCCCATCTTCGTGAAAATTATATTTTTGCTGCGGTCTTCCTGGCACTACTTAATTGTTTAAGTGGAATAAATATATTCTGGAGGAAAGTACGTTATCGACCAGAACCAAAAAATGTAGGCGCGCAGTCCGGAACCGTGCGACTGCTACGGTCGCAGGTTCGAATCCTGCCTCGGGCATGGATGTGTGTGATGTCCTTAGGTTAGTTAGGTTTAAGTAGTTCTAAGTTCTAGGGGACTGATGACCACAGCTGTTAAGTCCCATAGTGCTCAGAGCCATTTGAACCATTTGTAGCTCGCTTACTTATAACAGAATATGTGGTTAAGGGAAGATTTAAAACAATTGCGCTTGCAGCTAGGGTTTTACGAGATTTCTCGGAGTACTCTACGTACTGACATGTCGTAGATACAATAAATTGTACTCCACAGTTGATAAGTTACAGTTTGCTCTCTACGTACGGCTCTTGCCACAGTGACGTACAAATTCTCCTATGGTAATGAGTAAACTGTACTGTCATCCTCGATCACACGAAATAGCATTTAAAAAAAGGTAAAATGAGAAAACAAAATAGACACTAAATGCACAGCCTCAATCACTGTCTAAACGAAGTAGTCAATCGGACGCAGCAAGTTTCCCTTCAGTATACTACTGAGTTTTAGATTCGATGTGGGCCTGTCCTTAGGAGATGGATAAGGCATTCTGCAACACATGATAATTCGTAGAGTATGGGCTGTAGTTCTGCAGAAATATCACTATAATCTTACCACATTTGGAAATAAAAAAAGTAGATAACAGTGGTAGAGTGAAATCTTAAATGCGTGCATGAGGCAAATTTAAGTGACCCAGGGGTTGACAGACTTCCTACCAAAAGTAAGATCACGTTTCGCCTCTGATCCGGTACATAGCATCAGTGTGTCAAGAAGGTTCTTCCATTTGAGATATGTTGTATTTAGGAACAACAGCAAACTGCCTTAATACGGTACTGGAAGAATACATGTACGAACTTCCGGCGCTTTACTTTTAGGAAGCTTTCACGTTGGTCCTGAGGATAAAAGGCTACTTCGATATTTCAGGACATTATTGCTTTTATTACTTCCTTATATTAGGTATCAGACATCTGGTTTTCTACGCACAGTGTACTACAGTGTTTGGCATACTTACTGCATACACGTGTAGTCTGTGTGATGATGTATCACTTTGTCTATACTGTTTTCGCGGTAAACCGACAAACTGAAGGCCCGAACGTGAAAGATGCCGCCACCAGAGGCCTGTGTAAGATAAACAATGGAACACAGCAAGCTTTTCCCGCCGATGAGCTGCAGACTGACGGCCGAGGTTACCACTGCACGTAACATATCCCAGTGTTACTGCTGACCGATTGAGGACCTATGAAAATCAGACTAGAAGTCCACATCTGCATTTATATGGCTACTATGCAAATCACACTTAAGTGCCTGGCAGAGGGTTCATTGAACCATCTTCAAAATAACTGTCTTATTCCACTCTCTAACAGCGCGCGGAATAAACGAACACCTATCTCTTTCCGAATGAACTCAGATATCCCTTATTTTATTATGATGATAATTTCTCCCTATGTAGGTTGGCGTCAACAAAATATTTTCGTATTCGAAGAAGTTAGTTGGTGATTGAAATGTCGTGAGGAGATCCCGCTGCTACGAGAAACTCCTGTGTTTTAATGATGTCCAACGGGAATCCTTATCATGCCCGCGGCGCTCTCTCCCCTATTTCTCAATAATACAAAACATGCTGCCCTTCTTTGAACTTTCTCGATGTACACTGTGAATCCTATCTAAATTTTGTGATCAAAAGTATCCGGACACCTAGCTGAAAATGACTTAAAAATTCGTGGTGCCCTCCATCGGTAATGCTGGAATTCAATATGGTGTTGGCCCACCCTTAGCCTTGATGACAGCTTCCACTCTCGCAGGCATACATTCAGTCAGGTGATGGAAGGCTTCTTAGGGAATGGCAGCCCATTCTTCACGGAGAGCTGCACTGAGGAGTGGTATCGATATCGGTCGGTGAGGCCGGGCACGAAGTCGGCGTTCCAAAACATCCCAAAGGTGTCCTATAGGATTCAGGCCAGGACTGTGTGCAGGCAGTCCATTACAGGGATGTTATTGTCGTGTAACCACTCTGCCACAGGCTGTGCAATATGAACAAGTGTTCGATCGTGTTGAAAGATGCAGTAGCAGTGCTCTTCAACAGTGGGAAGCAAGACGGTGCTTAAAACATCAGTGTAGGCCTTTACTGTGATAGTGCCACGCAAAACAACAAGGGGTGCAATCCCCCTCCATGAAAAACACGATCACACCATAACACCACAGCCTCCGAATTTTACTGTTCATTCGCCATACCCACACTCTCTCATCGGATCGCCACATTATGTACCGC
The DNA here is from genome assembly GCF_023864345.2 of Schistocerca serialis cubense. NCBI lineage: Eukaryota > Metazoa > Arthropoda > Insecta > Orthoptera > Acrididae > Schistocerca > Schistocerca serialis. Next base: position 371,479,570 of record NC_064640.1, on the reverse strand, counting down.
GATTCGTCACTCCACACAACGTTTTTCCACTGTTAAATCGTCCAATGTTTACGCTCTTTACACCAAGCGAGGCGTCGTTTGGCATTTACGGCGTGATGTGTGACTTATGAGCAGCCGCTCGAGCATGAAAGCCAAGTTTTCTTACCTCCCGCCTAACTGTCATAGTTCTTGCAGTGGGTCCTGATGCAGTCTGGAATTACTTTGTGATGGTCTGGATACATGTCTGCCTATTACACATTACGACCCTCTACAAGTGTCGGCGGTCTCTGTCAGTCAACAGACGAGGTCGGCCTGTACGCTTTTGTGGTGTAGGCGTCCCTTCACGTTTCCACTTCACTATCACATCGGAAGCAGTGGACCTAGGGATGTCTAGAAGTGTGGAAATCTCGAGTAATGACGTATGACACAAGTGACACCCAATCACCTGACCACGTTCGAAGTCCGTGAGTTCCACGGAGCGCGCGACTCTGCTCTCTCACGATGTCTAATGACTACTGAGGTCGCTGATATGGAGTAACTGGCAGTAGCTGGCAACACAATTCACCTAATATGAAAATCGGTTTTTTCTGGGTGTGTCCGGATACTTTTGATCACATAGTGTTGTAAGGATCCCACACCGCACAGCAGTACTCCAAAAGAAGACGGACAACTGTAGTGTAGGCAGTGTCTTTCGTAGATCTGTTGCATCTTCTAAGTATTCTGTCAGTAAAACGCAGTTTTTGGTTCGCCTTCAGCATAACATTTTCTATGTGTTCTTTCCAATTTAAGTTGTTCGTAATTGTAATTCCTAGGTTTTAGCTGAATTTACGGCCTTTAGATTTTACTGATTTATCGTGTAACCTAAGTTTAACGGATTCCTTTTAGCACTCATGTGGATGACCTCATAATTTTCATTATTTAGGGTCAACTGCTAATTTTCGTTCCATATACATATCTTTCCTAAATCGTTTTGCAATTGTTTTTGATCTTCTGATGACTTTACTTCACGATAAGCGACAACGTCATCTGCAAACAACCTAAGACGGCTGCTCAGATTGTCTCCTAAATCGCTTTTGCAGATGAGGAATAACAGGATGCCTATAACACTACCTTGGTGAACGCTAGAAATCATTTCTGTTTTACTCGATGTCTTTCCGTCAATTACTTCGAAACGTGACCTCTCTCACAGGAAGTCACGAATCCAGTCGTATAACTGAGAAGACAATCCGTAAGCACGCAATTTGATTACAAGCCGCTTCGGAGGTACGGTATCAAAAGCCTTTTGCAAATCTAGAAATACGGGATGAATTTTAAATCATTTGTCGATAGCACTCAGCATTTCGTGCGAGTAAAGAGCTACTTGTGTTTCACAGAACGTTTTTTTCTAAATCCGTGTTGACTATGTGTCAACAGACAGTTCTCTTCAAGGTAATTCATAATGTTCCAACACAAGATATGTTCCAAGAACCCGTTGCATATCGACGGTAATGATATGGATCTGTAAAAAATAAAAGTTAAAGCAATTACAGCCCTCAGTCACAAAATTTAAGTCTTTTGACCTAGGCTTCGACACATCTGAGTGCCTTCATCAGAAATTAAATACTCAAATTGACCTATAACGTAAGTACAAAATTTTGGGAGACTTTTTTATATAAAAGTGTAAGTATTGACCAACAGCACAGGAAAAAAACAGTACTTACATGTCACGTATAATAGAAATATCAAGCGATAAGGCTTTAGTCACAAAAATTTGAAAAAGAATACATGGAGGGCGGGCCACCACGGGCTGCTCATACATGTAAAGCCACAGGTAGCAACAGACTGAGGCGCCCGCTTTAGGAACTGCGGGCAGGTGAGCAATACACTAAGAGTGCCATCTAGTAGCTGTAAATGTAAGTAGGCTACTTAACATTTAAAATATAGACAGATGAATGTTAAGATGAACAGTATTTAGTACATAAACAGGCAAAGTTTTATTTGACAGCAGCACACATGTTAACTTCTTTGTTTATGTAAACTCTTAGAAGTACAGTTTGAAGACTGAAAAGTGAATAACAGTTAAAAAACAGTGGTTAACATGTCACGTATAAAGCTTTAGTCACATTTTTTAAAGTGGAATACTGTTCATCCTAACATTCGTCTGTAGTCTTCCAATACGCATTCTAATGTGGTAATATGTGTAGTCTTTCGTTTGACACTAATGGAATTCAGTAACTGAATATCCATGGAATTGCAATCCATCATATGACAATTACTTGATCATATTTCGTACCAGTTTCGTTGTTCCCATTCCTACTCCATACATTAAATATGTGTAAACCGAAATGATTACAAGAGCTCTGAAGATAATAATGTTGAAAGTACAGAGTAGTTCTTGCGAACTTTCCGATAATCGAGAGTGAACCTGCATCTCCTCAGTTACTTGCAGTACTCACCTGCTCCAGTGCTCTACGATAAACTAAAAGACACATTTGTTGGTTTATGTAGTCTCTATACAAACGGTCCAGTAACGTTAATGTGACCATCGACTACGTTCGACGTCAATGTGCAATAAACACTCACAGATGGCAGGTGGCCTCACAAGCGTGTCGGTGGGAGAGGGGGGGGGGGGGGGCACGTGACGCGTCGTTGTAATGCGGAAACAGAGCGATTCATCTCATGTCCAGGAGGGCATGATAATTGGCTTTCGGGCCAAGATTGAAAGCATTTCCGAAACGGCTAAGTTTTTAAACAGATCGCGTGTCGCCGTGGTTAAAGTATACCGCGTATAGCAAAACGACACTATCGAAAACTGGCGCCGAGGCAACAATTATGCACCATGGGCCATAGATGACCGACCCAGTAAGGTGGCGTAAGGCCGTCGCATTTGACGGAGCTTATGTTGAAAAATAGGGTTTTCTAGCCAAAAGAGTATTGGAACCCTCAATAAAACCAACCTGCTTTCAGAAAAAAAAAGTGTTGCATTAGTTATCGAATGCCCCTCGTATATAGATGGAAGTGCTTCCAGTATTGGAACTCAGGCACCGAAACCAAACCGATAGATATGATTTATTGTTAGATACTACATCACGACTGTAGAAACGAACAGTCTTTTAGTTTTTGGTAAGCCACGGGAGAGTGTGAGTGTTGAACGTATCTGAGGAGAGGCAAGACACTACCAATTTTAAGTATGTTCGCAAGGACTGTTATCCAACTTAATTTGTTAGAATACTATGAAACTATGCAGATAATTCTCCGAAACGCGTTTTGTTAAATTTTTACGAATATTCCAGAGCGCTTTTCTTTGAAACTTTCCGAAGTCAGTCCATCGGAGTTGCGGTGACGTCGCGCGGAGTGACACTCGCGAGCGCGGCCCGAATCCACGTACTCTAGGCAATGGGTGGCGCGTGAGACAAATTACGCGACTTACTGCTCAGTGGATTTAATTTTAAACGTTTGTTGGCAGACCTGGACTAATTGTCTCTGCCGTTACATTACCAAATCAGTGTAAATAAGGGTCGCAAACCCGCTTTAATCCGTGAGACACGGTTATACATCACAATACAAAAGTCAATAAGGGAAAGTACAGCAGCTATGTAACCACTCTCAGGAAAGATACAATACCGCACAGTCATCTGGTTGATCACTCAGGATCACAGACTCTCTACTTCTGAAATAATTTCCGAAAATACCAACTCCCCTCCAGAGGGCACACGACTTCTACACCCTACGAAGGTCACCGTCGCGGCTTCCAAAACTTCTCCGCGGAAAAAAAAGGCTTCTCCGCCAAACAAAATCAAGAACAAGAGGAGAATTCTCACTAGACATTTCCTGTTCCTGCTTACAGCGCGTCTGTAAGGATATTAACAACCTTTTCTGCATGTTGTCATTATGGAGAATAAAATAAAGTATATTTTACACAGGACTATCGACAAAAAACCATATACAGTTAAAAAGCACATTGTGCACATGGGTATGTTCGCATACGTAGCACACACAGAGGCTTCATAATCCTAAAATGCACAATTTACAGTAAAATGCTCATTAGTGCATCTGACTGGCATGTTACAACCATCGTGGATCCACCGTAGTCGAAGAATAATGAGAAAATACAGTGTAAGTAGTTTTATTGTCAACAAATCTCTGGATAATGTGCTGTAATTTTATCAGTCATAATGACAACATGGCATGAGGTGCTAATTCACAGAGGAATACATTTAACAACAATTTTTTAAGATGGCTGCGTTGGGGAAGGAGACCAGACAGCGAGGTCATCGGTCTCATCGAATTAGGGAAGGACAGGGAAGGAAGTCGGCCGTGCCCTTTGAAAGGAACCATCCCGGCATTTGCCTGGAGCGATTTAGGGAAATCACGGAAAACCTAAATCAGGATGGCCGGACGCGGGATTGAACCGTCGTCCTCCCGAATGCGAGTCCAGTGTCTAACCACTGCGCCACCTCGCTCGGTAATTTTTTAAGACCCGAAGAAAACACAGTTGTCGAAACTGATTGTCAACAATAAAGACTCATTTATGCAATCTTGGCTATTGAAACCTTTTCCTCAAAATTTATTTTGAAATCAGTCGAAGTTTCAGTTGCATAATCTACCGGAAATCGTGCCTCTGATTACTGACTGAGTTTTTGGCATGTGTTAAAATGCGTGAAACATTTTTTGTTGAGTTGAGACTGTTGATGGAGGATGCAATGTATGATTAATTGTTTTTATCCACCGCCATTTTCTACTACCTTTGACACGAGACCAACGAAACCTTTATTTTCTCCGCACATGTTTTTGCCTCCATCAGCTGTGATACACAAAAGGCTTTTCCATTGAAGATTGTTTTTCTGAACAGCACTTTCTGCTCCTTCAGAAATTTCTTCTCCAGTGACCGTGTCTTGAATGCCATGAACGCGAAGAAGCTCTTAATACGCTTCATCATTTTTGTTTATCCTGCGAAAAAAAAATTAACATCTGTGCAGTATCTGATACATTTGTTGACTCATCCAAAGCCAAAGGAAACCATTCGTGTCAAACTTTCTCAAACAATTGAGTTACATTTTCAGCTGTATCACTTACTCTTCAGTCCCCAGTGTCTGCTAACAAACTGATATTTTTAAATAAATTAGCTTTTTCTGAACACATTTTTTCAGCTGCTGCAATTCTTTATCACCTACCAGTAAATGGTTTTCTAAGGTTTGCTGTTGAGTGAGCCACGCGGAAACTAGCACGAGTTACTGCTTTTGTTCAAAATTTACTATCTTAAACAATATTTGCTGAGATTTCAAACCACGTTCCAAAGACACCTACGTTTCTAATCGTTGGCTTGCGGTAAATGCGAAATAACTTTGAGAATGTTTAGTCTCACAATGAGATTTTATACTGTATTCTTTGAGAAATGATATTGTTTCATTACAAATTATACACTGCATCTTACGTTTATTTCGCATACTTGCACAAATTCACACGAAAGTGATGTAACTGGAAATCGTAAGATGCCATGTAATAGTATTAAGAGCAAGGGTTGTGAGTAAATAATTCCACTGGATTTATATTTGAGGCAATTTTAGTTCAATTGATTAGCCACTGTTGAACACACTGTATCTTCACCAAGAAACTGTGCACAGAAAACACACTAGTCCCACTATATTCTGCTTTTCAGTTTGCACATGTTGCCGCTGACCACAAGATAGTGCTGTACAACTGCGCTTGACACCTCTACTCCCTGGAAGATGTCACTATACATTTAGCACTGTCAGAAGTAGTCGTAACAGTATATAAAACTCAGCAAGTCCATCGTTTATCACATCCCTCCTATGTCACTATCCACAATTCCAACTCCCATACCTTCTATCCCTCCGCTGGCGTGCCGCAAGGCTCTATCCCTTCCCTTCTCGTCTATCTCCTGTACACTGCTGATATGCCCAAACCTCCTCTGCCTGTTCATCTCCTCCAATTTGCTGATGACACCGCCTTCCTAGCCCTTTATCGTACGCTTCAATGGTCCCAAAGTACCCTCCAAACCCACCTTGACCAGTTCACCACTTGATGCAGCCAGTGGTTCCTTCATATGAAGCCCTCCAAGACCCAGGCGATCATCATAGGCTCTACCACTCAAACCTTCTGTCTCCATGATTTCTACCTAACCATTTATGGCTGTCCTATCCACCTCACCCCTACCCTCAAATACCTTGGCCTCACCCTCGACCGCCACCTCACCTGGACTCCCCATTTCCCTACTGTCCAACACAAAACCACCAACAGGCTCCACCTCCTGAAACTCCTGTCTGGCTGGACATGGGGACTGCATCCTTCCACCATCCTTCACACCTACAAATCCTTGATGCACCCCATCCTTTATTATGCCAGGGTTGCTTGGATTTCTGCCCCTCCCAGATTCTATAAAGCCCTCCAAATCCTAGAACTCTCCACCCCCAACCCATTGCTGTGCCTTTACTGTTGTGTTCCACACTCTCTCCATCTCCACACCCACCATCTCCTTTCCCAATGCAACTTCCAGCACCTTCCTCTCCCGGATGATGATCTTCGCCCTGACATCTACTGCTCCTACCAACTCTATCCCCACATTTCTCCTCCCTCCTCCTCAGGGCTTCCTCTCCTCCCCCTTCCTTCCCCTAAGCGGCTTTCCCCCTCCTACACCCCCTCCCTCTCCTGTGCTCCCCTTCAGTGTTCTGCATTCCCTCCTGCCTTGTCTTCCGTCTTCATCTCCCGCACTGCCCGTCTCCTGCCTCTTGGTGTGCCCGCTGTCCCAGCCCCCCTTTTCCTCTTCCTCCTGCCCCCCATCCCCCTCCCCTCTTCTTTCCTCCCCTCCGACCTCCAGTCCCTCGGCAGGTCCCTACCAGCGGGTTTTATTCTTTGTGAGTGTTCTGTCGTTTCCAGTGGTTTTGCTTTTAAATGTCTCGCTCTGTGTGATTTTTATACTGTGGCCGACTTTTGACTTGTGTTTGACTCCTGTGATTTTAAGTGCACAACGAATTGCCAGCTGTGTTCTTTTAGCTTTATGTCGACTTTCTAATTGTCCCCCCTGTGCATGTCCCCATATTAGTGTATATCTTAAGTCCCATCATCTCCATTTGCTGTGTTTTTTATGTCCCCCTTTTATCACCCCCCTTTATCTGTAAGCATTTCCGTTTCCTGTATGTTGTAAAATCGTTTGGCTGAAAAGCGATGGACTGTGCCACTGCCAGCCCTACCCTGTCCATGGGGCAGGGGAATGAAATTACAATAAAGAAAAAAAATCAGTTATCACTGCGACAATGAAATGATGTGGACACTTGCCCGAAAGTGCCAGCAGAAATTGGGAAGTGGAGTATACCCCTGTACCTTGCACCATAGCTACCTGAATCACCGTCTAGTCCTGGATCGAACATTTGGGCATAATTCAACACTACAGTACGATGGTATGATGACCCATAGTTTATCCAACTTTTCTTGAGTCATGGCAGCGGTGACAGCAGAGAACGAAGAGGTAACCACTATTGCCACCACATGGCGAGAAATGTTGCATTGGGAAGATATCCTGCACTGCTAATAACAAATGTAGCTCACACTACAATCTGACGACTTGCCGTGATGTTACTGATGCACAGAAGTAATAAGGTTTCATAAAGACATGTTACAATGACCTTCACGAGTGGTATTTCTTTGCAGCAATGTATCTGAAATGATATTAAGTCCAAAGTTCAAGATCAATCAATAAGCGGTTCATTCGGCAATGACTACTGCAGTGCCACTTGTAGTGAGCTCGAGAAGACTAGCAGCAGTAGTAACTGTTAAGAAAACTTCAGAATTATACCGATGCGTTTCGAGTAGTACAAGGGTATCGGGCCTCAAGGAAACTTAGACTATCAACGTCTTTGCCCCTGGGATTTAATGGAAGAGGCAGTGTGGCCTTAGGCTAAAATGTGTGGAGACCCCTGATGTATGCGATCAGTCTCTCACTAGATTCCCCTAGAAAGTGGAATCGGCGAATCGTGGAGAAACCGAGTGAGGATATACAAAGGGCCGCATAGCCTTCGAAACATTTTTGTTCCAAATAGTTATCCTATGATCTGCGACTTAAAAATAAAGATTATTTATAACGAAATTGAAATTGTAATGTTTATTTCAGATTTTATTCGAAAATTGTTGATTTGTAATGTGAAACAGAGGGGTGTTGTAGTAACCATACGAAATACAATACTGATTTATCGTACAGCGCTATAAAACGACATTTCCTCGAAAAAAGATATTGTTGAAAAAACTCAAAACAAAAATATATGAAACACCTGTCCAATACTTTGTCGAACTTATATAAAACATGTTTGTCTTGTTTATAAACAAGTTTAGCATTAAATAACAGGAAACTCTTGTCTTTGATCATGATAAAGAACAAAATAACCACAATAATTATATAGATTTTTTTATGTTTGTGCATATAAACTGTTCTTGTATCAGAAGTAACTGATTCGGTTGCATGAAAGTGCAGATGTTACGCGATTAATTTTTATTACTTTCAAAATTTAATTTATTTTCTTAAGTATATAAAATACACAATAGATAAGCACTGAATGAGGTGCGGTTCCAAAAAACAAAAAAAGAAGTCGTTGGCATCCAGTTTCTCGGTTACACTTTCGTATATATTTCTTTCCCTACCAATGCTAGCAGTACTACCAGTAATCCTACCATTCCCTATGTAATTTATGTACTGTACCTTTTGTAAACCCTCGTCGCCAGTTTTGTAAAGGCCTCGTCGCTACTACTGTGAAGTTCGGGTTCTCACTGTTGTTACAGTAGGCCGATTTTGCGAGTTCGTGAATGGCTTCTGGTGCAGTACACCGCTAAGACAATTTCTCCCTGCCACTGTTACACAGCTATGCTCCAGGGTCAGGTAACAGGATAGGGGACAGAAGGTTCTACAACACTCCAACAAATTAGTAACAAAGTCATACAAATGAGTTAAAAGGTTTACCTATCTTTGTGACCAGCTGAATGTTGACGTAGGCAACATTGCTTCTAATATAACACAACAGAAGCCCTCAATGGCTAAGTGCAAATAATTGTAGGCAAACATCAGAGTACATAGGAAATGCAATTACAAAAATTGTCTGTTCAGTTCTAAGAGTTCACTAAACGACGTTCCCTGTCTAAGTCAGCCTTCGGCGATGATCTATAACCAAGTGGGCGAGAGCTGCTCTTCAACCTTCCATGTAGGCTTCTGTCCATTGTAATCTGATCAGCCGGCCGGTGTGGCCGAGCGGTTCTAGGCGCTACAGTCTGGAACCGCGCTACCGCTACGGTCGCAGGTTCGACTCCTGCCTTGCGCATGGATGTGTGTGATGTCCTCAGGTTAGTTAGGTTTAAGTAGTTCTAAGTTATAGGGGACTGATGACCTTAGAAGTTAAGTCCCATAGTGCTCAGAGCCATTTGAGCCATTTAATCTGATCACTGACTGATTATACTCGGCCGGCAGTTGGCCGAGGCGTAGTCCGTATCAGTAGTAGGCTAGTAGTGGCTTCGGTGCAATTTTGATATCAAATTGATATGCAAATTAATTATATTGATCAATTAAGCCCCCCACCTCCAATCACCCCCGACCACGCCCCCCCTCCCTCCCAGATGATTTCGCATGTTTTCGAGCTGCACGAGTGCCCCAGCCCCCTCTTACCCCCTCCCCCCTTCCCCCTGCCGCCAAACCTACACTATTGGAAGATACTTTGAATTTTGGCGGGAATTTCGAATTTTGGCGGGAATTTCTATGTCCCAGGGCTGTGCTAACATCCCACCCCACCCTAGCCCGTATCCCCCATCTGGGAATTGGCGGGAAAAGGCCTTATCTTGTGCTGGATAGGATGGACGTATGTATTTATTTAAATATTCTTTATTTAAACCATTTGAGGCAGTGCCTCCATCTGGTGTGTTCACCATGGGGTCCACAGTACAACTCTCAAAGTACACAGCACAGCCACCAGAAGGCACCATGTCCCTCCCATGACGTAACACAAGATGATGGTCTGAAGAGGAAAAATGGCGGGACAAGGACTCATCCTGTTCTGAGCTGCCGGAGACAGGAAGGAGTGTACTATGTTTATTTTGGGAAAAATTTATTTCATGTCGTTTATTTATTATGCTGATACAGAACACTCACCCTGACATGCTTGAGGTCACAGTAAATAGTCTACAGACCTGCAAACTACCCGTAAATAATACAGTACGCTGATGTGCAGAGACACAAACAACTCGTAAATTACCGAAATAATGCAGTACACAGCATACGGACATGCAAACTACCCGCAGATCACCGAAATAATACATGTGTAACGCTATGCAAGCATGCTCACAATGCTTAAACACCCGAAAATAATGCACTGCACAAATACTCAGTGCATGTAAAAAACGCAATGCATCAGTGATCAGTGACTCAAGCCCTGGTCCTCCTTAGCGGAAAGCCCAAGTGCACCCCCCTAACACAATTAAACCACCAGAGGCGCTTGGAATTGATGGGAAATTAAAAATGGCTTCGCCCTTTCTGGGACTCTAACCTTGGTGCTACTGGATGGAAAGCCTAACACATGGAAACTGTCCAGTTGCGGGAGAGGAAGGTTAGGTTAATGTAGACTATTTTGTTTATTTTGGTCAGGAAACTGCCACAAATATCGGTCCTAATTACGCAATTAATCACAAAGACCGCTCCTAATTACACAAATATATGCATAGCGCTGCACAAGGACGGCATGAAGTTGTAATACAGCTCAAAAATTGATGTTACCATACAACTGGTTTTATTATGCTGGGAAACAAATTTCGCAATACCACTCCAAACTTACGCAAATATCGATCCTAATTAAGTAATTAATCACAAAGATCAGGCTTAATTACACAACTATTTGCATAGCTCTACACAAGGATGGCAAAAAAGCGCAATACGCCATAAAAACTGACGCTAGCATACAACTGGTGTTATCCTGCTGGGGAAAAATTTCGCAACACCACTCGAAACCAGCGACAGAAACACTGAAAGTCTACCCTACACCTATAAGCTGGTGGGAAAAAGGATGGGGTGTAAGGTACTATCTTTATTCATTTTGGCGGGAAATATGTTCAACTGACGAGATACTGGTGTTGGACAGAGAGGAGTATAAAAAGTATTACCTGTAGGCATACAGCACCTATTGCTGTATGACATCGGAGTTCACTACCGACGCCTACTAAAAATCACTCTACAACCCAGCTAACCGAAGCCAATACACGCAATCAGAGCTGATGGGAAAAATACATCACAGTTGTAATTACACGTCGAAATTGTCATGGAAAAACGAACACTTGTAACGAACGGGTCCTAATGCAGCACATGTACTGGGGAAAATCGTCGTCCAAAAGCCTGCAGGGGGTGGTAGTTGAACGTGCGTTCTCCTCCATGTACAATCACAAACTGCCGAAACTCGAGGCCTTCTCCCCTCTCTCCCTCCTACCATCTATGGGCTGTATGGATGGATGGAAGGAATGAGGCTACTCCGCAGACAGCCTCGAGGCACGTGAAGGTCGCTGTCCACCTTGAGGCGACGGTCCTTCGCCAACACAAATGCAGTTATAGTTAATTAAACAAGAGGAGATAAAAGAACGGCTGTCCAGAATACATCTTGGCAGTCTAAGGTATAGTGACACAGCCGCCCCTAATGGTTAGGGGGAGCACCTGTGGCGATGAGCTGTCACAGACTAGACAGGTCCCCAACGCCTCCAATAGGCCTCCCGCTCTGCGATGGAAAACACTTCTGTTTAGCGTCAGGTAGGACGCTCCAGATGCGACTGAGGGAGAGCTGCGATCGCGTAAGGAAGTCGCCCGCTGTTCTGCGCTGGACTATGTACCATCAACTCGACTCCTAGTCCATTTTCATTTAGTTTTATGAGCAACATCGGTATAGTTTTACGTTCGACTGCACTCGCATCTCATTATTCTGTGACGTCCAGCGAAGTGTACCACCACAGATCACAAATGATCAGCAGAGACATACCCACCCAGTGTAAAATCAGGAAAAAAAACGATTATTTTGGTAGGAAAACTACCGGTCACTGCAGAATGTCCTCGTTATTTCGAAATTAAATTGATCATGAGAGCCACTTTGCATGGGGAGTAACTTTTGTTTTCGGTTTTTTTTTCTGTAGTCGGATTACACTCACTAGGTAGGTCAAATGGGAGTCTGTGGAGAAACACTACTGAGAAATGACATCTGAAGCTGACCACAGATGGATTCTACAGCCCACAACACACATTTCGCGTGAGGACCGTGTTATTAAAAACACGATCGTCGCGTCTACATTACGTCACCTTGCATAAAAAGCAGTCTTGAGTCTACAGGTACACACACGAGCCACTGATAATGTAACACTTTCTGGTAGAAATGCTGTCCGCAATTTGGAATCAAGTCTATCCATTCAACCACTTACTTGCGTTGAATCCTGTAGAGACATCTTTTAATGATTACAGCCTTTGGTGAATCATATTCACAGCGCTCTCATATCTCGAAATGAGTCACTTTATGTCTCTCGGGATGCAACCATGTCTATCACCCAAACATAGTGGCGATTCTATTAAATATACAGGTATTGGTTCATTGGAGTAAATGGTTCGTGATCGAAGTCGCTTCCACAGACCAGTGTAAAGCTTCATCACCTGTACTGTAGGATGACTATATCCAACAGACTATCAATTTTTTGCAATTTGTGATTGTACATGGAGAAGAACGCACATTCAACTACCACCCCTTCTACATCCTTTTCGACGACGATTTTCCCCAGTACACGTGCTGCATTATGACCCATTCGTTACAATTGATGGTTTGCTCATGACAATTTCGGAGTGTAATTAGAACTGTGACGCATTTTTCACATCATCTGTGATTGCATGTATTGGCTTCGGTTAGCTGGGTTCGAGTTATTCGTACCATATGTTTGCGTATATGTATCTTTACCACGACACCTCTGGCAGCCGATCCTTTCAGTTACTCGAAGCGTCCAATTGCGTTATTACTTTTCCTATATTAACGCCTGTGCATTGTGATGATTGGAGGTACAGGAGTGGATCCGGGGCTTCTGTATTTCGTACTGTGGACACGGTTCTCGATTGAGTGGCTACTGCAGTTGTTGTTGCTCAGGGTTGAAATTTCAAGTGATCTGCTGCACTGTGGATTTTCTATTGGCTGAAACGATCCGTGATGTCGATGGCGACCTCTGTCAGCAAAACACTGTTGCACAGTGGAAATTTCTGCTGGTAGGGATTATCTGCGAATCGATGTACTTACATCGATGGCCAGTACACGGTGTGCCGTCGTCTCCGTCATGTTACCAGCTGAACTGTGCCATTCGCAGTGGCAACAGGAGCTGTCTCTGCAATAGAAAGACTATCTCTGATTCACATGACTTTACATAAACGTTCGTGAAAGTAGCAGCATTAGGAGGACCTGCCGCACCCCGACAAGAAAAGTGGCACGAATCGGAAAACTGCAATTTTTAGTCTATGTCACTGAAAAATCCGTGTGAAGTGCCCCAACACGCACAAAAATGTCACATCTCTGTCTCGCAATGTGTCCAATTGAGGGCAGCTGTTTGTCAGTTTTGTTGTAGGCTGCCTCATGATTCGCCATGGCAAGAACATTGTCGCTACTGGTGGTTGCGCATGGATCATTCAAGAAGAGAGGTACATTGTGCGATGTCCACACTTTTCAAGTATAAGGTAAGTTGAATGTAATTTTTAATGTCATCGCTTACTACAAAATCTGTGTCTTTACAGTGTCTGTATCTAACATTACAGTGTCTTTGCATGCACCACTTTTGCATTTATTTTGTTAATAAGCTGCAAGTGGGTTGTTTGTAGGACCGCTAATTCTGTAAGATGGAAAACATTTTTAAAGACTGTCCGAATTTACGAAATCGTGGGATATTTTGGTATTTAAAGGTTGCGGTAGTTTCCGAGTGAATATGTGAGTACCGTTCTCAGAAAAGGTAATATTCTGCAACCTAAACAGTGTTGCATCATGTATGTTATCTTCATTAGAATTTGAATTTTCTCCGGAGTATGTCACATTCTACGAAATATTTGGACACGGTGTCAGTAATGAAACTTAACAGTTACTACATCTTTTGTGCAACATTTCTTGTAATCAGACTTAACACTGGAATCATGTAATAGTTAGGAAAAAGTCCCTCTATAATTGATGCATTAAAAGTATCGCAATACAGAAAAAGAGCTTTGCGTCGTTTAATATGCCGTTTCAATAAAGAACGACTATCTGATGACGTATTCACGTCCGCGATGTTCGTTGTTTTGACTAAATTTGAAAGGCACGCCACGTTAATGAATTAAATGGATTTTTACTTACCTGATTCAGTTGCTGGCTTCGTTGTCTCCTTTTCAGGTGTCTGATGATTTCGGATTCTTTCTGAAAACTTTCCAGGGCTGAAAATTTTCATTAGGTCATTAAACTACTAAATAAACAAACTGTTCACTCTTTTAACTTTTATATTCTGAAACTCTTCAATCGAATGGTTGACAAAATCAACATCTGTTGCTTTTCAAACTTTTAATTCCATACTAAATATGACTACTCCTTACAAATGGTTCCGCATGACTCCAGTAAATCTACTATTCTCGCCAAGAGCGAGAGAGAACAGAGATTAGAGTTGAAGCAAAGAAGTTTAAGTCATTTACATAGTCGTCAAAGACAGTGTTTCGATTAACTGATACCAATTTAACAAATCTAAGTGAAAATAAAATTGCATACTTTCGTGTTTAAATTAATATAAAATTTAATATAAAATAAATTAACAGAAAATACACTGAAGAGCCAAAGAAACTAGTACACCTACCTAATATGGTGTAGGGACCGCGCGAGCCCGGAGAAGTGCCGCAAAACGAAGTGGCATGGACTCGACTAATGTCTGAAGTAGTGCTGGAGGGAGCTGACACCGTGAATCCTGCAGGGCTGCCCATAAATCAGTAAGAGTACGAGGGAGTGGAGATCTCTTCCGAACAGCAAATTGCAAGGCATCCGAGGTACACTCAATAATGTTCATGTCTGGGGAGCTTGGTGGCCAGCGTAAGTGTTTAAACTCAGAAGAGTGTTCCTGGAGCTACTCTGTAGTAGTTCTGGACGTGTAGGGTGTCGCATTGATCCACTGGAATTGCCCCAGTCCGTCGCAATGAACAATGTACATGAATGGATGCAGGAGATCAGACAGGATGCTTACGTACGTGTCACCTGTCAGAGTCGTACCTAGATGTATCAGGGGTCCCATATCACTCCAACTGCGCACTTTTCACACTATTACAGAACCTCTACCAGCTTGACCAGCTCCCTGTTGACATGCAGGGTCCATGGATTCATGAGGTTGTCTCCATACCCGTACACGTCTATCCACTCGATACAATTTGAAGCAAGACTCGTCTGACCAGGCAACATGTTTCCAGTTATCAACAGTCCAATGTCGGTGTTGACGAGCCCAGGCGAGGCGTAAAGCTTTGTGTCCTGCAGTCATCAAGTATATACGACTGGCCCTTCGGCTCCGAGAGCCGATATCGATGAATGATTCGCACGCTGACACTTGTTGGTGGCCCAGCATTGAAATCTGCAGCAATTTTTCGGAAGGGTTGCACTTCTGTCACGTTGAATGATTCTCTTCAGCAGTCGTCGTTGGTCCCGTTCCTGGAGGATCTTTTTCCGCCCGCAGCGATGTCGGAGATTTGATGTTTTACCGGATTCCTGATATTCACGGTACACTCGTGAAATGATCGTACGGGAAATTCCGCACTTCCGCGCTACCTCGGATATGCTGTGTTCCATTGATCGTGCGGCCATAACACTACGTTCAAACTCACTTAAATCTTGACAACCTACCATTGTAGAACTGCGCCAGACACTTGTCTTATATAGGAGTTGCCGACCGCAGCGCAGTGTTCTGCCTGTTTAGGTATCTCTGTATTTGAATATGGATGCCTATACCAGTTTCTTTGGCCCTTGAGTGTATAAACAACACTGTAAGATACATGGAATTCTGGTAATAGGAGTTTCTTCATAATGTATGAAATATCGAGAAGCATCGGCATCAGTTCATAATGTGTGTCAGGCTTATTACATCACAGTCATCAAGAGGAAACAGTGGTACCGTTCAATAATTTTATGAAAAAAGCATAGGGTGAATTACATATTTATTTTAATGACCTTTTTGGTCGAATAAGGCCATCGTGAGATTTAAAATACGGAGATGATGATAGTTATCACCCATATCTATTCACACGCGTCGTCGAAAGTCAGCAGATATGCTTTGTTTACAAAATGTCTCAATGTAATTGTTTTTAACGGAGGCTAACTCCTCATAATTTCTGTGCGGCATACTGTCGTCACTATGTGTTCTAGTGTCATTGCCAACTCTCATAGTTTTAAACAGAGTGACTTGTAGACTTTTGATGCTTCATTCCTTTGTCTTAACTATTGTTTATCACTGTCAGACAACGTATTAGCTATGGGCTAAACATTAGTTTTATCTTCCTCTGCTTTCCCCTGGAATTGATATTAATCAGAGGGCTACTACCATGCTGTACATATATTCTAAAATTAACTGCTAAAATCAGAGTATGGCAATCAATAAATGCACCTAGACTCTTTTTTTTTAAATCCGAATATTTTAACATATGAAATGTTCTCAAGCTAGTAACAGCTTCTTCTAATACTACAAATAACTTAACAGTGAACCAAGATTAATCCTAAGCTCTAGGAGAGATCTGTACCCCGCTAAAATAATAATTGTCGTACAGTCCATTTATTGCTCAGCGTAAAGTGCACAGATCTTCGTTCTTGTTCAGAGCTACTCCTATCGCTCATGCGTATTTGTCGGTACTATGAAGTAATCTCTGTTTTATTCTTAACTACGTTCATTACAATAAAATATGAACCAGCAAACCTCAGGCAATTTCCAGACTGACTGACTAGGCTATATCCACATTTACCGCAAATTACATTGATTCTACAGTAAAAAGACAACAATAAGCTAATGCACACTTCAACTCCCCAGTTTTTCTGTACGTGAGGTACAAATTTAAAGCCTAATTTCAAGAATTTCAGCTTAGGCGTCTGTAGCTATCAGTCCATATAATGCATCTCAGAACAACAAATAATTTGTAAGAGCTATCAAGAAGACACGCACTCGAAACACTGCTCGAAGTAAATATCACACAAGAACGTTAAACTGATTTCGGACGCATATTTATCTTATAATTTCAAGTAACGAGGGTACAGGTGTGCAAGTCAACAGCCGAAACAGTGAAATGAAGATCAAGAAATTTGCGCGGAGCTTGCTCACGTCTACTGCACTATGATTAAGTACTTAACTGATAGATTTGTCAGGCCCCACTTCCGAGCTGCACATGGCACGCCTCAGCAGACAGTGTGGACGAATAATCTGTTATCATTGCCGTCTCTGCCGCTGCTGAGCGTAGTTGAATATCACACAGCGAGGATCCAGTACGTTCATCCACAGTTTGTTTGTTTACTCGTTCTGTGAAAACTGTGCTTCCAGATTCTGATTATGTCCCAACCAGTCCTAATTTTACTGTTACGGAACCTAACAAGGACGTCTTCCACTTTGTACAGAAAACCAGAAGGTGTGTTGCTATTATCTCAAGTCTTGGCTGTAAGTGCCCAACATTCGTGTATTTCTGGAGCTGTCTTCTGTCGGTTGAAGCCAGTGACTCTTCTAATGCCCTTATTAGCCGGCCGCGGTGGTCTCGCGGTTAAGGCGCTCAGTCCGGAACCGCACGACTGCTACGGTCGCAGGTTCGAATCCTGCCTCGGGCATGGATGTGTGTGATGTCCTTAGGTTAGTTAGGTTTAAGTAGTTCTAAGTTCTAGGGGACTGATGACCACAGAAGTTAAGTCCCTTAGTGCTCAGAGCCATTTGAACCATTTTTAATGCCCTTATTCTAGATGTCTGGTGTTCACCTTTGAGGGCAGTCCCTCTCTTTCTCGACCTTTAGTCACGGACTGTTTTCGTCGACCTTTCATCGATTATTCTTGTTACACGACCTGCCCAGTTACATTACACCACTGAATATAGTCAGTTCTTTTGTGGTTGGCCTAGGAAGAGAATTTCCTTGCCTTTTTGCGTAATTTGAATTTACCTTTCGCGAATTCCAATGTTCGTTGACGTAAGGAAAAACGAAAAGAGCTCGCTGGTATAAAAGTCTTCTTTGAAGTCCACTGGCAGAAGTTGAAAGCAATAAATTTTCTTCCCAGTACCTTTCATCATAGTTTTCTATGGCGAAAAGTCTAGCGTCAGTGTCATACATATTGTTCAGTAGCTGGCCAAGTTATGTACCCTGTCAGTCCAAAATGTTTCGATATCGGATTAACAAAAAAAGAGAAAAATTAAAATGGTGGTTTTAATGCTTCAGGTGTTCTACATCGTGTGCTGCCCCCCCCCCCCCCTCCCCACTCCGCAACTGAGTAAAAAACACAAAACATTCATATAACCATAAGAAACTGTCAGAAAAGTCTTTCTTTGGGATGTTGTTCAACTAGCGCCTCACATTCAAACCTACTTCGGTCTTGACAACTACCGGAGACTCATTCCGCACTCTGTCGTTTGGTGCTAGGTCCGGATTGATAACACGAAATCTTTTCACCCATGCTGATTTTTTTCAGAAAAGAATTGGCCAAATTTTGAATTTCAATCAAGTTACGGCAGGCGCCCACGTGTAGTTCGAAATTCAAGGTGTGTTGGACAAACTGTGCAGACACTTTACTCTTCATCAAAGCATTTTGGAGAATATCTTGAACACTTTATTTGGATATGTTGCTCCACTGCGATTTGCTGCACAACAACGTTGACACGCTACGGTCGTTCGTCCATTACTTAATACTACTTGCTCACAACTGACTAGTCGAATGCAATGCAATGGAGAAACGGGTCTCTGAGGATCTTATCAACCAGGGCAATGGTTTCCAGCTGAGCTCTGCATGGGATGTAGCTCTAGCAAGAATATGTCGAGAGCGCCCTGATATGAAAGCGGCGAAGGCAGCGGTGGAATAGACAAGCAGCACCATGACGCGACGCCAGGATTCTCCAACACGCCGGGAGTCCCTCCCCCCTCCTCCACTACCCACTATTCCCCCGCACCCCACCATCTATACCACCCACGCGACCCTCCTTCCGGAGGCGAGCAATTGGCCCAGCAGTTGCAGACGAGGCAGAACAGCCTGCGGCCCAGCGTCTATAACAATACGAACTGGACATGAACCCGACACTTCACCTGAAGGTGATGAGTGGGAAACTTGTCGAAATTTTGCCGCAGAACAACGCCTTGACTTGGGTGATAGCCCGAAAGATTAAACCAACGTATTTCTTTATTTCTGACCGAGAAACCAAATATCAGTTTTCGTATTTCTAGCTTCAAAATCGCTGTAACAGTGACATATTTTCAAAACACCTTTCATCCCCTATTTGATTTCCTTAGCGGCGGGATTTCAGAAAATCCGCCTACAGTGTAAGGTCAACACCCTCTCCAAATTTCAAGTTTCTTTCCTTAGGGGTCTGTACTGGGCGATAATAAGTCAGTCCTTTTGTATGTAGAGATTATCTTCCTCTATTTGAGAGTAATGTACCTTTTTTTCCACCCTGTATAATGGTAGGGCAGAGATTTCGAAACCAGATTTTAAACTATAAGACATTTCCACAGGAGGATTTGAACTCTGGAGAAAATTTATTGGATATGAAGTGTAAGTTAAAACTTAAGAAATTGCAAACGGGTAGGAAATATATAAAGACTGAATCTGAGTATGTTGCCAACAACTGACTGAAAAAGGGGAAGGGAATATAACAGAAGACGAATGGGAAGCCTTGAGACATGAAATAGTGAAGACAGCAGAGGATCAAATAGGTAAAAGTATAGTGATTACAAACTTTCCTTTTCACTCACATTAGAAGTTTAGTTTTGAAAACCCAGTTTTGTTCCCCAAAGCGTATTAGATTATTTTTACTCTTGTAATTATATCTTTTGATGCCCGTTCAGTTAATTTCTTCGACTGCATTAAATATGAAAACTGATCAACTGGTTCTAGATTTTTTGCTGATTTCAACTGCTTTATTTTCGGTATGTCGGCTATGAAAGATTTTCGTTTTATTGGAATAGATTTTCAGGAACAAATGTTCATTGTTTCTTTTCCCTATTGAAGGATCTGAACACTCCCCTAGCACTGCTGAAGCTGTACAAAATCACATATATGTGCTTCAGTGCACTCAAATATGTGAAATCTGTGTCATGTTTATCGATGGTTGTTAGTGTAGATTTCGTTGATGCCATGTCCAAAGTTTTTTGTAGGATATGAATCTGAGACAAACCGATAATTTCTATTTTTTTTCGTTCTTTACCTTCGTCATGACTCGAAAATAGTCCATTCCTATTCATCCACGTCTAAAGCCAGGTAGTTTCTACGTCTGATGAAAATGCAATGCTTCTTCCATCCGGCTTTTCATAACTTTATCATGCACATTATGCAACGGAGGCTGAGAGATCTATGACTTCCCGTATCTCGTCTCCATACTTTCTTGTGAAGTTTAATAATTGCGACATTATTCCAGGTTTGTAGAAATGTCTTCCGGTGCAGGCAATCATTGAGCATTTTTGGAGGATACTTTTCTTAAAGTTTTAATAATTTCCATTGAAACACCATCATTCCCAGACGACTTTGCATTCTTCGTCCCTTGAATGGCTTTATACCTCATCTTGCATTATTTCCGGAGTTTTATCATTTTCGTTATTAACTATCTGTGTTTTTTATTTATCCCTTGATCTATACAAACATTCAATGCAATATTGGAATCCTTGCACAATTTTACGTCTGTCATAATTTCGGTGTCATTTACCATATAAATATGGGACACATTTAGTCTCTTCAACACATGTTCATTTTTATTTATTTTCATTCTACTGCTATTTCCAGTTGTGTCTCATCATATTTTCGTTGTTTCTTCTTACATCCTCTCCATGTCGTTTACGAACTTTTTTGTTTTATCATATTACTACTATGGTTCGTTGAATAAAAAACACCGCTGCAACTGCATGGTTCCTTTATTTAAAAAGTAGGACCGGTTTTGTAACGTTAGTTACGTCGTCGGTTTAAGTCCAAAATAGAAAAAAAAAGCTGTGAAATAATATCAGGAAGTGACAATCTTGAATAAAGAGAACGTCAGGTCATTGCCAAAAGTGTCTGAATGCAAGTAACGTAGAACGTGGTAATGACCAATACTTACAGCTGCAACATCATATTGGAGTACAACTGATATTAAACTTTCCCCCGTTTCCTAGAATTCCACTCCATTTTAAGAATCATGTCGCAGCCAATGATTGACTAACGTGGAAGGGGAACTGATAGCCGGAAGCTAAAAAGGAATATAGGTGAACTGTTAAACTACAGTCCGGTTGGGGGAAAGGAAGAAAATAGAGAAAAACTGAGAGTACCATGCCATGTACTAGTGGTTCACATGAGTGGAGTACACGGCAGCGTCGCGGCTGACCGCAAACTAACGCGGGGACAAATAATGGACCGCTAGGCAGGCGGCGCATGCGCGGAAGAGGTAAGACGCACTGAGTGTGAGAGAAATACTAGGAATCGGGTGTACACGAGATTTCAGAGTCATATACTTCCAATAGAAAATATAAACTGGATATATTGGAAGTTGGAAGACGTAAATGGCGTAATGTGGGAAACTATTAAAATGTTAATACCGTTTGAAAAATCTGATAGGAGAGGGACCCATGTAGTATCAAACAGTAAAAAGACCAAATGATGTTGAGGGGAGGGGGTGGGTGGGATAGACGAAGAAGGAGGCAATGCACGAACAGGGAAAGGGGCCTCGTTATCCATTGAGATAGCCAAAATTAGCTAGATCAATTTATGTTTCAGTTAAACTTGGGTGTAAATCTCTAGTTCTTCTGTAACATCAAGAAAATTGCCCTTACATTGTTTCTGCAACAATGAAAGGTTGGGTGAAATACTGGTAATAGAGTGACCGGTTTCAAAAAAATAGTTATCCAAAGCTGAGTTAGAGCCAGAGCCAGATGATTGTTCCCTAAATGTGACCTCAAATGTTATACCCGTCTGGCCGATATATTTGTACGGGCATTCATTACACGCAATTCTGTAAACCGCCGGATACTTGAAAGGCTTTACTCCCCGTTCGGCTCCTACCACCCCCCCCCCCCCCCCCCCCACCTCGTCACCGCCACGGCCTCTCATTTTATGCGTCCCTCTCCTTTTGGTTATCTCAAAGAGTTGTAACATTTTTTATAGTTTCCCACATTACGCCATTTATATCTGCTATAGTACCCAGTTTATATTTTCTGTTGCATGTATGGAACTTTGAAATCTCGTGTGCACCCGATTCCCAGTATTTTTCTCACTCTTAGACCACCTTAACTCTTCTGCTCATGTGCCATCTGTATAGTGTTCCATCATTTGCTTCCGTGTTAGTTAGCAGTCAGCGCTGGCGCTGCCTTGTATTCGTGTGATCCTCTAGTACATGGTATGATTTTCTCCGGTTTTTCCTGTTTCTTCTGTCCCTCCATCGCACGTATTTTAACAGTTTATTTATAATCCTCTTTAGTTTTCGGCTATAAGCGCCCTTTCTACATCAGTCTATGATGGGCTGCGTCATGATTTTTAGGATGGAGTGAAATTCTAGGAATAGGGGAAAAGTTTAATATCAGTTGTACTCTAGTATCATGTTGTAGATGCCACGTTTTATACTACTTGCATTCACCCTCTTTTGGCTATGATATTATGTTCTTTTTGTCCAAGGTTCTCAATCCCTGGTATTGGTTCACAGTTTCTTTCTATTTAGGACTTCCCATCTGATGATGTAACTAACGTTACGAAACCGGTCATGGTTTTTAAATATAGTAACGATACAGCTGGAGCGGTGTTTTTTGCTCAACATGAAATTTTTTAGTTATGGATGTCCGGTGAATAAAGTTTTGTGTACTATCTTTTGCTTGAAACTCTCGCCGTTTCATTAATATCTGCCTCGTTGCATTTGAGACTTCCTTTTCCTCTACTCCGATTCTTCATATCCATATCTTCTGCTGTTTCCGTAAGTACCTTTGTTAAATATTTGCCCTTTTCGTCGATGTCTGTATAATCTTCATATTCTAAAATGCTGAACTTGTTACTTCATTTAATTTTATGATAAATTCTTATAATATACATTTAATGATGTCTTGCTTGATAAGACAGATCCTTTCTTTGTATCTATTTTTACTTTTTAACTGACTAGTTTAGGATCACTTCAAATTTTAAACCACTTTAGTGAGCGTAACATTCCATTCAAATACTCAGTTTAAATGTTAGTTTCATCAGGTCTTTGCCATGACCATTTTCTCTCATGTCACAAATAAATTATCTGCTTATTAGTTTCATTTTATCTTCATCAATTCTTGTATAACACCAAACTTTTTCCCCTGAGGTATCGTGCTGTACTTTCACGTTAAGACACCTCCTTATGAAGTGAACTTTGTTTTACTTATTTGTTTCTGCTACTGCAACTATTCGTAGAGGTCTTCCACCGCTTCATTACAAAGCGGTCGCATTGGTGCACATACTTGAACGATTTCCATAGAATTATTGCTGTTCTATTTGAGGTTCATTCAATAACTGCAAGACTGTTTTCTATTTTCTGATTGACAATAAAGCCTATACTTGAATTTCCTTCGCACTCTGTTCTTCTTTAGTGAAATACATGTCCTGATGTTATTCTATTTTGTCTTTACTTTTATGGTGTATTCCTAGTACCCTACTATACCGCATTTGATCTTCTTTATTCTTCTTTAAGCTCTAATAACATATCCTTGGAGTCTAGAGTTCTACAATTTACTGTCCTAATAAAAAAAGTAGTAGAAGCAGTCGAGGTTTTTAATTGTTAAAACTTCTTGTGACAATGTGCAAATGCCGAAGTTGCTGGGCATTGTTGAAGCCATTGCCCGAGCTCTCCCAGACCACTACTTCCAATATTCTCTCACCCAGACCACAAAACTTACGTCCTCTGGAATTTATACGGCAACTCCGACAATCCTACCCATGGTACACTAACCTGCAAGGGCCCTAGGAGTTTAGTGCACACCGCTGTACGTTGGTAGAGCTATGCCCGCAGCAATCTCAGAACAGACCTGTGTGTTACTGGATCTCGGAGCAGGGTATCGACGCTACCAGTTTTGTTGCTGAACATTTGCAATTAGAGCCCCCAGGTCTTCAGTCAGTATTGTAAAATGACAGTCACTCAGTCTTTCCGTAAGCCTTGATATATCTAGTCTAAAGGATAGCAGACTTGGTCTCGACGCGCCCTCTGCAGTGCCAGCTGGTGTTCACCAAAATGTGGTCTTTGGCGTTCCCCAAAATGTGGTCCATTACAATTGTTACCTTATGGACACTGACAATTGCACAACATCAAAGTATGGATCGTGGAATCTACTCTCATGTATGCATATTATTCACAACTGGACCTTTTTGACTACGTAATGTACAACAGAGCTCATTTCAGTCTTTCGTTTTAGTCTTCCTTTGCGCCTATATTACCTCAGTTTTCTCAGAATTTCCTACCAGCAGGCCAAGCGTTTCGATCTTCTTTGAATTTTATGTTTGCTCGACTGTCCAGACGTGAATTTTATGCCTAACCTTCTTTTTTCTATCGTGTATTTCCTATCTTGTTACCCCTGATTCTTTCAGGTCTTGTTTTATTGATGCGATTTATTTTATTATCTTGATTTTAGCTTTACTGCGAGTGTCTCAGAACTTACCTATTTAATCTGGTTGGTTCCATTCTTTTAAAATAGTCATAGCATTGAAATTATTTTATATCCGAATAAATGTTGGTCTGCTTTGTAAATTTCGTTAATTACTCGAAGTCAATATGTTCCTCCTTCAGAGTAATTTGGACCCGTAATTTTTCTAATTGAGTTTCATTACCCCTTTTTGATTTCTCAATCTCTTTATTGTTATAATGATTACTGCAGACCCATTAAGACAATAGTTTGACGACCGTCTTGTAGTGTCCCAGTTTTGTGTATTCTGAGATCATTTTGTCGTTATAAATTAATTGTGCAAGTCTTAATGCTTTAGCCATTGTGTGGAAACAGAATTTCATGAGTCATCTTCTCTAGATAAGTCTCTTGGACACACACACACACACACACACACACACACACACACACACACACACACACAGAGAGAGAGAGAGAGAGAGAGAGAGAGAGAGAGAGAGAGAGAGAGAAAGCGCAGACGGTGTTCAATAGTTATAATTCAACACATCTCATTATTTTAAAATGTTTCCCTGTACTTTCAATGTTTAAAGTCAATTTTATGTTGATGTCAAGTAAAAATGCTGAATTCCCACTGTTCTCTATAAATAACTGTCACATACAATTTTCAGACGTTGCATAATTAGTCAGTTTGCATCCATCAGCGTGCTATTGTGAGCCGAACCAAAATCTTCGTATGTCATAGTTTTAAAGTCTGCCGTTCATATCTGAGATTGTTTAACCACGCTGAGGTTTGGCTGTCTCTGTCCTGAACACAAACGCAAGGGAATGACTCTCTCACAGATCAGTGGTGACTTTCTTCGAAAGACAGTTGCTTCAAGTGCATTAATTGTTCGGCAATTCCAGTCATCGAGGAAATTGAATCTCTATGTATTCGCTGTATGTGTGCAACCCAGTTTGTCTCTTAACACGCAAATTTCAGCTACTGCCTCCTCATATGTATTTAGTGAAGAAACGTACAAACGCATAGTCTTAAAAAAACTTCTTACTAATTTTTATGGACATACGTGAAGGACAAAACAAGGGAAGTTCATAATAACTCTCTCGACCGGGCACTCATCGCCCAGTTGATCATTTTACCCTCCTTCGTCAGCTTGTAGGTTCATGTACTTGTAATATCTTCTAATAATTCCCTTAGTGCTCTGAATCTTTTCATGCTTACTGTAACTTTGGTTTTAAAGCATTGTTTGAGTATTTCAGTCGGTCATTCATTTCTGCTCTCAGAGCATCACCATAATAAAATCAACTTGTACTTTACGTTATATGTACTCCAACATTCTCATACTTCAGACTACAAATTACCGTCAAATGTAGTATGAAAGAGTAAACTTATTGTCCTTTAGATACTATCGCTTTTTTATCTTTCTGCAGTCTCATGCAATGAGTAATACTGATGCTCTATTCCAGTGTATATCTGTTGTAAACGATATGATCTGTTTATCCTATTCCACAAGTGAGTCGTACGTAAGCTTTAATTTGCTGGTCCTCTGTTTGTCACTGATGTAATGTTAAACTCAGATCTTTCATTGTTACTTCTAACTCATCTTTGATTAATACTTCTGTAATTTAGAATTTGTTTTTACTTGAAGAAAAATATATATTAGTTTAGGTTAGTTAGGTCAGGATTTAAACTGAACTACAAATCCCTAAGTTAGTCTCACCAAACACATACGATCTCCGCTTAGCTTTGTTGTGCAAATATCGCGTTCTAGATAACCTGAACATTAAAGGACTATTAATGCTATCTGATTTTTAACTGATACAGTATCTCGTTAATGACAATAGCATTATAAGCTCTGGAGATATCTCCGAGGCGTCCGTAAACCAAATTCTTAGTCTGTTCATAAATCCACATCGCTATTTTCCTGCGTGGTCATTGCATCATTGATGATTATTGTGAATAAGTCCGCGCAAATTTCGTATTTGTGGCCATAGTTCGACGTTATTCCTTATTACTAGATTGCTCGTTAATGTTGGATGCTACGTATTCTCTACTAATAAATTCGTGTTGTTATCAGATATCAGGAACTAATGCACAATAAACTTCCACAACGTTCACAAATTAAATTACAAACATTGAATGTGGAACGACCTTGACGGTGCTGCTCTACTCTCCTGAACTACCTTCAGAACATTTTTCAGTACTCTTGCGCAGTCTGTGACTTGCCTGCTTCCAACGGCTCAAGTCAATGTCAGAGTCAGCGCCTTCCTCAAATTTGCTCTCTTGCGCGTACCTTTTTTATTAACAGGGTGTTATGGAGTTGGCGCCGTATTGCTCACGATTTATCTCGTTTCATCTCCCATGGTGCTATATCGTCGGTGAATTCACGATTTTCAGTAAAACGCTTCCACCAATATGCTCAATAATGGCTTTCGTCTCTGACATTTCATTCTTTCTTTACTTTTGATGCGCACGTCACATAAAAAGAATGTCTAGACAGCTCTCACGCCAGGCATTCTTGTTGATGCGTCCATTAATACTCGCTCTCCACGGCTTACGGCAGATTCTTCGTGCTTGAGACTCTGCAGAATATCGTTTATATATTTAATATTTATTAAGAAGTGTAAGATATTGCCAACTAAATTTCAGTTATTTAATAAAAAGTTAAAGATACTACAAATATGATTTCGGCCTGTCGTATTAGATAACGGGACGGCTGTTATACTGTATCGTTGACGTTCGTATCATTTGTACAAGCAAAGATAGTGGTTAAATGGAGTGATGTCCATTTTTAATGTCTGTGATACGTCTTGAAAAAGAAGTACATAGGTCTCGCGACGGGACGATGCTTAAATACTGTGGTTAAACATTTGACGTAATCAACAAACATTTTACGTACGTAGCGCACCAGTTTGCAAAATTTGAAGCTGATGCTTCGCGATGAAGTGCAGTGATACATTAGTTATTATTATGTTGCTTAAACAAAGACATTTAAAAGTATCATAGCTGCTTGAATATTTCAGTAGATAAAAAAATTATCTCTATTAATGATATATTGGACTATCATATATTTCCGTAAACTTGCCAAGAACCGTATTTCGTTATTTTAAAGGGTTAATCTTCTTTGAATTACACTTTCGTCTTTAAATCATTTTTGTGTTCTCATCGGACACTCCTTGTAACCGCTGCACCACGTGGAAGAATCCCATGCAGTCGGAACATTGGCCATCGGCGGGAATTTTCGAAGCCTATCTATTGGACGTGTAACAAAGTTCTTTTGTATAAGTTATTTTCAATATATTTTACGAGAATACAAAGAATGACTGAAAAATTTTAAGTTCTAACAAAATGGTGACGTGTTTAAACGAATGACATTTTTTCACCCAAAAAAATCGAGACAAAACCGTGCGCCGAAGATAGACTTTTGAAGATATCGCAAAACCACTACGTATGCTGACAGAGAATTCATTTTAGAGAACCAATATCAAATTCTGATCAAAACCGTACGTACCATTGTAATGCTATTTTTGCCGCCAACTTGAAAATTACGGTTTCGAGAAAACGCATTTAAAGTTTTCAGTTACATTTTTTGTATTTAAGTTAAACATGCATCTAGTCAGCGATTGCTGGTCTATACAGCAATCCTTCCAGGAACAAAAGGAGGTCTTCCGTCATATTCGTGGCCATGGTGGCCTGCAGGCCTCTATAGCAGCTTCTGTCATTCACTGATCTGCTCGCTCTATGTGCTTTTCGTCCGCTCTTTTGCAGAAATTTTAGCAGGCCGTTCCGATCTCAAGTTAGATCACTTTCATAATTTCCATAATGTGTGCTAGGTCGTTGTTGAAATAAAATGCTACCACATTGGTCGCGTTGTCGACAATTTTTTCCCGCTGTGAATGGTTTTCGGAGAAACTTTTTCATAAATGGCGTTGTGACTCGATTACGGAGTTTCTGGCGAACTTAGGATGAGTACTAGAATAAAGTACACATCCCAAAGAACATTTTGAGGAAAGAAACGGTTTTCTGAAAATTTCAATGAGGACTACCCCCTTAAACTGTTCGGAAAGTATTAAGGATGGCCACGATGCGCAGAAAGCACTGTTCATTGATCTACCATAGAATCGACGGTTGTCTGACTTCCGGTAGACAATCGTTGCCGCGCTCATGAACTATATACCTGTTGAGGTAACACATTAGCAAAGTATATGCTGCAGTAATCCTGGCTCCTATTCGCAGTTTTTACTTTTCACATGATTTCATTGACCTACATCCTTCGTGCGCCCTGTCCTATCACCAATGACACTCGTATAGTAAAGTATAGTACAGTTATGTCATGTTCCGTAGATCATTTTTACGATTATTTTATCGATATGATGTGGAACAAGTCAGATTACAAGATATATATACACACATGAATAGTGCTAATATTAATATTACTGAAATTTTTAGTTCTACACATGTAACTACATTTAGAGGTACAATTTTTTTTTTTTTTTTTTTTTTTACCAGTTCTGAAACAGAAACTCGTCCATGGAATAGAAGGAATTGTCCAAAAGAAATGATTTTAAGGTAGATTTAAAACTTGATTTTCTACGTGCCAGACACTTTATGTTGTAGGGCAAATGATCAAAGATCTTTGTTACTGAATAATGTACTCCTTTTTGAGCAATTGACAGCTTCAATAACGGATACGAAAGGTCATTTTTCCTTCTAGTGTTCTACGTATGAACATCACTGTTCTTCGCGAATTGAGATGGATTATTTATAACGAATTTCGTCAGCGAATATGTGTACTCTGATGGTGCAGTCAAAATACCTAACTCCTTGAATAGGTACCTACATGACGTCCTTGGGTAAACACCACTAATTATTCTTACTGTTGTCTTTTGTGCAATCAATACTTCATGTCTAAGTGGTGAGTCACCCTAGTAAACCATTCCGTAAGACATTATTGAGTGGAAATATGCGAAGTACGTTAGGAGGCTGATCTGTTTATTACCAAGACTAGTGATTATACGAAGAGCGGAAGAAACTGCACTTAATTGTTTGAGAAGCTCAGTAATATGCTTCTTCCAGTTTACGTCGTCATCAATGTGAACACCCAAAAATTTGGAGAAATGTACCCTGTTAGCTGAAACCTGTTCATACGCTACATCAATTGTGTGCACAACTGTCCTAAAGTGCAAGCCGTTGGGGGGTGTGTTTACTCAGTGCGCTCGTAAATATAGGTGTTTAGTCGTGGAAAAACAATTTATTAAGGCAATATTGTAGCTTAAATAAGTAAATTAGCTTTTACTTGCGTAGTTTTCGTGAAAAGATAACTGTTCTAAAGTGCAAGCCGTTGGCGTAGGTTTGTTTTCGTTATCGACCGCAGTAAGTTATGTGATTATTCATTAATTTCCGGGTACTTTCTGTGTAGCTTTATTGTGAAGAGTGTCGTGCGTGTATAGTTTGCATTCGGTTCGTGTTTTGTGCATTTCTGTACTTCCGTACCGTTAATTTTCCATATTGTGCAGTAAACTCGTTAACTTGTGTTTCTGCTTCCATTAGAGTATTTATACATAATTCAGTGATAGCGCCTGTTCAAATTTATCGTTAGAAAATATCGCGGCCCCGCAGTGTCTTACTCGTTCATGATTTCCGCCACTATAACCTACGCCACCAATTAACTTCGCGCTGCCTGCATTCGCCTGCTGCTAGATTCGCCTGACGTCCACAAGTTCTCTGCTCATCTCACCGGAAGCTAAGTTACTTTCTACTAATTATTAATTGGTATAGCGGAATTGCTTGTAGTGTAATTTGTGTTGTTTGCATTTGTGTTGTTTGTTAGTAGTGTAATTTGTATTCTTTAGTCTGCCGTCATGTGTGACAAATGTGAATGTTGTCATAGATTAGTGAGCACGGGAGTGAAGTGTCAGGATTGTGGGTTGGTGTTTCACCGGGGTGATTGTAGCGGGAAAGCTGTTACAGTGCCAGATGAGGCTCGCCAATGGAGTTGTAGATTATGTAGCCGTGACAAGAAAATCGTGGAACAAGGAAAAAAAGATTTGTGCACTTCAGGCTGAACCAGAAATGGTGTACTTCGAATCAGACTGGTTGAAGGGGGAAAGAGACAATGGGAGCTGGGAACAGGGAACAAGTCGTAGTCAGAAGGAGAGAACCCCAGATTCCAGTGAGCAATCAGTTTGATTTGTTACCGGAAGTAGAAGAGCCTCAAACAGTTTTTGAGCAAAGTAGGGTGCAGCGGGCTCCCAGTAACAATTGCAATGCTAGGTCGGGAGTAAAGTCAAGCGGAAAGAAAAGAGTCCTGCTGTTAGGTAGCAGTCATGGGAGAGGTGTAGGCCAGTTGCTACAGGATAGGCTAGGAGTCGAGCACCAGGGCACAAGCATTGTGAAACCTAGTACTAAGCTTAACCAGGTTACAGAAAACCTAGGGGCCTTGTGTAAAGATTTTGATGGTGAGGACCATGTTCTTATAGTAGAAGGAGCAGGAAACAGCCTGGCTAGCAATTACGACTATAGTATTAAGTGTGACCTGGATGTAATAGGAGCAGCAACAGCTCACACTCGTCTACATCTACATCTACATTTATACTCCGCAAGCCACCCAACGGTGTGTGGCGGAGGGCACTTTACGTGCCACTGTCATTACCTCCCTCTTCTGTTCCAGTCGCGTATGGTTCGCGGGAAGAACGACTGTCTGAAAGCCTCCGTGCGCGCTCGAATCTCTCTAATTTTACATTCGTGATCTCCTCGGGAGGTATAAGTAGGGGGAAGCAATACATTCGATACCTCATCCAGAAACGCACCCTCTCGAAACCTGGCGAGCAAGCTAAACCGCGATGCAGAGCGCCTGTCTTGTAGAGTCTGCCACTGGAGTTTGCTAAACATCTCCGTAACGCTATCACGCTTACCAAATAACCCTGTGACGAAATGCGCCGCTCTTCTTTGGATCTTCTCTATCTCCTCCGTCAACCCGACCTGGTGCGGATCCCACACTGATGAACAATACTCAAGTATAGGTCGAACGAGTGTTTTGTTGATTGACTACATTTTCTAAGGACTCTCCCAATGAATCTCAACATTGTACCCGCCTTACTAACAATTTTATATGGTCATTCCACTTCAAATCGTTCCGCACGCATACTCCCAGATATTTTACAGAAGTAACTGCTACCAGTGTTTGTTCCGCTATCATATAATCATACAATAAAGGATCCTTCTTTCTGTGTACTCGAAATACATTACATTTGGCTATGTTAAGGGTCAGTTGCCACTCCCTGCACCAAGTGCCTACCCGCTGCAGATCTTCCTGCATTTCGCTACAATTTTCTAATGCTGCAACTTCTCTGTATACTATAGCATCATCCGCGAAAAGCCGCATGGAACTTTCGACACTATCTACTAGGTCATTTATATATATTGTGAAAAGCAATGGTCCCATAACACTCCCCTGTGGCACGCCAGAGGTTACTTTAACGTCTGTAGCGGTCTCTCCATTGATAACAACATGCTGTGTTCTGTTTGCTAAAAACTCTTCAATCCAGCCACACAGCTGGTCTGATATTCCGTAGGCTCTTACTTTGTTTATCAGGCGACAGTGTGGAACTGTATCGAACGCCTTCCGGAAGTCAAGGAAAATAGCATCTACCTGGGAGCCTGTATCTAATATTTTCTGGGTCTCATGAACAAATAAAGTGAGTTGGGTCTCACACGATCGCTGTTTCCGGAATCCATGTTGATTCCTGCAGAGTAGATTCTGGGATTCCAAAAACGACATGATACTCGAGCAAAAAACATGTTCTAAAACTCTAAAACAGATCGACGTCAGAGATATAGGTCTATAGTTTTGCGCATCTGCTCGACGACCCTTCTTGAAGACTAGGACTACCTGTGCTCTTTTCCACTCGTGTGGGGTTTGTGGATGTTTTGCAGCGCCATGACCAGCCCTGGGTTAATGCGGCTGTCAGCCGTGTTAACATAAGAGCTGGGGGGGGGGGGGGGGGTTACTGTTGGCAGAAACTAAATCTCATATGTCTGCTGTGGCTGTTGATGCAATTGGGAGGTGGGGTTACACTAGTCATGGCCTGCACCTGAATAGGAGGGGGAAGGATAGATTAGTTGATCTTCTTGCAGAAAATGTAAGGGAGGCCACATGCACACAAGACAAAATACCTGTGATCACTGGAGTCAGAGGGACACATTTTTTAGGTTAGAGTCAGGTTAGAGACAGAGAGTATTGAAAGAGATTAAAATATAACGGTGCCATAATGTCTGCAGCAGTATCCACAGAAATAAAATTTTTGTATTTCATCAGAACATTATAGGATTGAAAAATAAGATAGATGAGCTTCTTGTATGCCTAGAAAATGGGGTAAATTCTGAAGGTATAGATGTTTTGTGTCTCTGAGCACCATGTAACCGGAGGGATGGAGAAGTTAAAGAAATTACAGATTATTATCTTATTCATGGAGAGTCAACATGGAAAAAGGAGGAGTTGCTACTTATATACAAACTGGACACAAAGTCAAAAATATTGAAACAAATTGTTTTTGTGTAGATCAGATCCTTGAAGCATGTGGTTGTGAATTGCTACTGCAATATACTTCTATTATAATTGTAACAATCTACACATCCCCTCAAGGTAACTTTCAGCTATTCATGAAAAATCTAGAGGCATTATTGAGCTACCTGTCAGACAAAAAGAAGCAGTTAGTGGTTTGTGGTGATTTTCATGTAGATTTCTTAAGATACGGATAGGAAAAATGAGCTAGAATCTTTGTTTGGTTGTTTCAATCTAGTACCTATTGTAAATTTTTCAACTGTCTTCATAGACAGTGTCCAGGCATGAAACAATTAATGTGTACCCAGTTGTTAATCTGCTAGGTCATGAAGCACAGTTAATGGAAATAACACATATAGCACTTTATAGGCTTCAGGCAGGTTCATACATGGCAGAGAGGCTTATTGATGCAAATAGGGTACAGAGTTCTAAGAGCAGTCTAGAAGAGGTAGAATGGGATGAAGTATACACAGCCGGCCGGAGTGGCCGAGATGTTCTAGGCGCTACAGTCTGGAACCGCGCGACCGCTACGGTCGCAGGTTAGAATCCTGCCTCGGGCATGGATGTGTGTGATGTCCTTAGGTTAGTTAGGTTTAAGTAGTTGTAAGTTCTAGGGCACTGATGACCGCAGAAGTTAAGTCCCATAGTGCTCACAGCCATTTGAACCTTTCTTTTTTTTTTTTTTTTGAAGTTCACACAGAAAATGATGCTCATGCCAAATTCAATTTATTCCACCGTAAATTTGTCTCAATATTTGAGAGTTGCTTTCCTGAAACGTTATCCAGAAAAGCCATTACAAAGTCAAGTAAGCCATGGATTACTAAGGGAATTAAGAAATCGTCTAAGAGGAAGAGGGAAATATATGGACAGGCCAGAACAAGTCATGAATCGACGTTACTTGTTTACTACAGAAGATACTGTAACATTTTAAGGAAAGTTATGAAGAAGTCGAGAAGCTTATGTGTTCTGACAGAAATTAATAATGCGGATAATAAGATTAAAACTATACGGAATATTGTCAAACGGGAGACGGGCCAGCCAGACAGTGCACAGCATACCATAGCAATAAAGCTAAATGATGATGTTGTGAGTGATAATTCACAAGTTGCAAGTATTTTTAACAATCACTTTCTGAATGTAGCATCAAAAATATGGTTAAAGGGTTCAGTTGAAGAAGCAAAAAAATTTGTTAAAAATGTCATTCCCCAGGACTTTAGGTCTTTAGAAATAGCACCAACATCCCCCACTGAAATTAAGGGAATTATAAATACACAAAAGCTCATGGAGTCCCTAACAGAATTTTGAAGTGTTGTTCTAATTTAATAAGTGGAGTCCTTAGTCATATATGGATTCGCTGGCACAGGGAATTTTTCCAGACAGATTGAAATACGCAATTCTCAAACCTCTTCATAAGGAAGGGGACCTGAGTGACTCAAATAATTACAGACCAATTTCATTGCTGACTTCATTTTCTAAAATATTCGAAAAAGTTGTGTATGCAAGAGTAGTCCCATATTTAAGTGAAAATAATTTACTCAGCATGTCACAGTTCGGATTCCGGAAGGGTTACTTGACTGAGAATGCTATCTACACACTTACCCATCAAATAGTACAAGCCCTAAATAACAAATTGTTACCAGTTTGTATTTTTTGTGAACTTTCCAAGGCATTTGACTGTGTGGATCACGTCACGCTCTTAGAAAACTCAGGTTTTATGGAATTGAAGGCTATACACACAGCTGGTTTGAATCATACTTAACGAACAGAAAGCAAAAAGTTGTGCTGAATAACACAAATAATGTTTGGAAAGTGGTAAATTCTAGTGACTGGGAAGTTATCACAAAGGGAGTCCTACAGGGTTCAATTTAAGGTCCTCTGCCGTTCCTTATTCATGTGAATGACCTCTCACTTAAAGTTCAGCAAGCAGAACTAGTACTTTTTGCAGTTGACACGAGTGTTATAATAAATCCCATTCCAGAAAAAGCAGCTGAAGATATTGTTAAGGATGTCTTTCAAAGAATTATTAAGTGGTTCTCAGAAAATGGACTATACCTTTTTTTGAAAAAACTAACTTTATCCAGTTCTGTACACCGAACAGAGTCATACCGACAATTGATGTAGCATATGTGTGTCACACACAGTCCCTTTTCCTTCTTCTCCCTCCACAGAAAATGTTAATCAATATTGAAAACTGTTACTGTTATAAGAACGTTTCGTACACAGCCCTGCGTTTTCCACCCTTATAACTACTTTTTTCGAAATTTTAGGTCCTAAAGACTACAATGCGTCCGTTAATTCACCTAAATTAATGAAACAGCTTGCGTCTAGCTGAAAATAAACGTATTTTCCGGTGGTGAAGTGCTAACAGCTCCACGTTAAACTGTATAAGATAAACGTCCTTCAGTTCATCACCACAGACAATCATCTTAAACACCCGTTTCTCACTTGCGCAATTACCAGGCGGGTTTGGTAAACGTATTGCACTCGCAGTCGGGAGAAGGAAGATTTGAGTG
The DNA here is from genome assembly GCF_023864345.2 of Schistocerca serialis cubense. NCBI lineage: Eukaryota > Metazoa > Arthropoda > Insecta > Orthoptera > Acrididae > Schistocerca > Schistocerca serialis. The sequence goes on along the minus strand of NC_064640.1, from coordinate 371,443,739 downwards.
TCTCGTAGTTTCATTTGATTTTTTTAGGCAAATGACGCGTTGACTCTTTTGGAATGGTTGCGCCAAGTACTTCCTCCCATCCATTTTCAACGAAGATGGTACTCTGACTGTAATAATGACTTCACTGTGGACTAGGCAAAAGTTTTAATTTCTCTATTTGTTCGTCTCTTCACTGCTTCCCTTTCTCCCCACTACCTTTCTTTCCAAAGTATTCAGTAAATTTAGGAAACCAATATTTCAGACAGAATAACTTCATCCTCAAAAACCTATTTTAAGTTACTTCTGGCATATAGCCCATATCTTGAGAAGATCTTTATCTTTACAAAATTGCGTCCCACCGATGAATTCTTCGCTACTAAAACTGTGTAGTCACATAAAGGGATTCTATAGAGGCTACATTAGACGTTAAAGTTTGAATCATTTTGTAGTGAAATCATCGATACAAAATTTTTACCGCTATGCTGAACTGACTACCCCAGTAACTAGTGAAAATTTCAACACACCGCTTACGATGAAGCGAGCAGCCTGCATTGTCTTCTTCACAGGCTTTGAGAGGTATTGTTGTTGTACTCTTCAGTCCGAAGACTGGTTTGATGCAGTTTTCCACGCTACTCTGTCCTGTGCAATTCCGAATAACTACCGCAATGTACGTCCATTTGAACCTGGTTACTCTGCTCATCTCTTGGTCTCCTTCGGCAGTTTTTACAACAAACACTTTTCTCCAGTAGTAAATTGATACAATGTGTCCTATCAGTTGATCACTTCTTTCAGTCAAGTTAGGCCACTAATTTCTTTTCTCCCCATTTCTATTCAATACCTCCTCATTGGTTACGTGATCTATCTACATAATCTTCAGTATTCTTCATAGCATCACATTCCAAAAGTTTCTCTTCTCTTCTTGTCTGAACTGGTTATTGGAGCGTTTCAGTTCTGCACAACACTTCACTCCATACAAATGCGTTTAGAAAATACTTCCTAACACTTAAATATATATTCATTAGATGTTGATAAATTTCTCTTTCTCAGAAACGCTTTTCTTGTCATTGTCATTCTGCATTTTATATCCTCACTACTTCGGCCATCATATTGTTTAGCGTCCAAGCAGCAAAACACTTCCATTGCTTTTAGTGTCCCACTTCCTAATCTAATTCCCTCGGCGTTGCCTGATTTATTTAGACAACATTCCACTACCTTTGTTTTGCTTTTGTTGATGTTTGTCTTATATCCTCCTTTCAAGACACTTTCCATTCCGTTCAACTGCTCTCCCAAGTCCTTTGCTGTTATGACAGAATTACAGCGTCATTTGCAAAGCGCGAAGTTTTCAGTTATTCTCTCTAAGCTCTAATTCCCTTTGCTAAATACTATTTCGTAAAGATAAAGATCTCCTGCAGGTATAGGATGACGACTATGTGCCAGAGGTGACTTGAAAATAGGTTGTTGAGCCTGAAGAGATGCAAAGGACAGAGTGCGGGTTATTTTGAAGAAGAAAATGAGTGATGCACTTTGTATACGATGTAAGGAGTACAGCTGTTGTATATTCTGTCTCAGATTTTGGTTTTCTTTGTTTACCGAATACTGCATCCTAGTTTAGTGGGAAGGATAGGTAGTTGGGAGGAAGGGAAGCAGTGAAGAGGGGAGGAAGAAGGGAAGTTAAAAACTTTTGTCTCGTCCACAGCGAACCCATCATTACAGAAAGAGTAGCATTTTAGTTGGAAAAGTATGGGTGGAATAACTGGGCGTAACCATAACAGAAGAGCCAACCACAGAAATTTTGTGCTTGTGCTACACTCCAAAGCGTTCATATAACGTTCAGTGGGGTACCAGCCCTACGATATCTTGAGCGAAGGATTGAATCGTCCAGGGGTCAACATTGCACTGCAGATTGTTGTTTTCGACAATGAAATGTGTGGGAATCAACGTCCCAAGGGAAGGGGTTCATTAATTGACACCCTTCATGTCACTTCGTGAGGCCTTCTTGTGCCGATTCTGAGCGGCGGTGTCTCTGAAATGTTTTCCCCGGCTACTCATAAGAAAACCGCGTGATTGCTACAGTCGGCTTTGCAGTTGTGAGCAAAAGAAATGTTCAAATGTGTGTGAAATTTTATGGGACTTAAGTGCTAAGGTCATAAGTCCCTAAGCTTACACACTACTTAACCTAAATTATCCTAAGGACAAACACACAAACCCATGCCCGAGGGAGGACTCGAACCTCCCCCGGGACCAGCCGCACAGTCCATGACTGCAGCGCCCTAGACCGCTCGGCTAATCCCGCGCGTCTGATGTGAGCATCGCAGAGGCGTCAAAAGAAGGGATGACATGTGGGGTGTGATGAAATTCCCATCGTGTGACGTTTAGAATGGTGGTGAGATCTGGTGCCAATGTGACATCATTATCCCACCTTGCACGTCACATGATCTTATGAGCTCTGGCGTCTTTTTCGATGCCTTGCATTTGAAGCGTCGTCGATCCCGAGGGTGATGTCGCTGGGTGCCACGCTTTTGCGCTATTACAGAGGAATGCTGTAGGCACCTTTGAGCCAAATTTCACAATTCTGCGTCGCAATGGAAGACGATTACAAGGTTTCAAAACCGTGATCCTGTAATTGTGCTGCACAGTGTACTTAAAGTTATCACCTAGCACCTTATTTGACCTTCTGAGGACCCCACTACAGTATTCATATCAAAAGAAAATCACTAGCAGTACCAGAGATCAGAACCAACACAGCCAAGCACACTGAGCTGACTCTATGGGCCTATTTGCTTTACGGTGCTTATGTATCGTACAGTATTTTTATTCTGAATATTAGATTATTGAAAAAATAATTACACAGTGACAGAACCAACACTTGTAGTGAGACCTCGCCTGAAGCTACTATACGGGGTAATTCCGTGATGATGTTACAAACGTTCAGATGCGATGGAGAACTGTAAATGTGTTAATTTCAGGGCCACGATCCCTTGCCTCAAATTGATATACTTATCCTTCTTCATCTTCTCTGAAAGTCTGTAACATCAACATGGAATCACCAAATGGTACCGATCGACGACCGTGTTATCCTCAGCTGATAGGCGCCACTAGATGCGGATATGGGCCGGCATGCGGTCAGCACACCAGTCTCCCCTCAGTTTTCGTGACCGGAAGCCGTTACTTCGCAAAGTAGCTCCTCAGTTGGTCTCACAAGGGCTGGGTGCATTCCGCTTGGCAAACGCGCTCAACGGACCCGGACGGTGACCCATCCAATTCCTAGCCAAGCCCGATAGCACTTAACTTCGGTGGTCTGACGGGAACCGATGTTACCAATGCCGCAGCGCCGTTGGCGCTTGGTACTATAGGGAACGCAAAATAAAAGTAGTTCATGCACCTTAAGGTAGGTAACCATTCAGAAGATGATGTAAATTGGGTTGCCTATCTTGAGGCACTTGCGGTGCTTTTATTTTACCCACAGCGTATGTTTACGTTATCGGAAGCTATATTTTCAAAGACAACTGGGACTTCCGTTATTAGTTGATTTTAATGCTATTTGTGGAAATTACATCACATTTATTTGATGGCGTCATGGTGAGAAAATCTGTTATTTGGTTTACTTGTCAGGTAGAGTCAGTCTCTTCTATCGTCTTCGTTACACAACCTATCAGAATAGCTGTGAACGTTAAAGCACCACTTCCAGTACAGGGAGGTGCGCAGGTGCGCCGACCCCGGATGGAATACATCTTGTGGATTAACGAAGAAGGGTGGTGTGCAGGCCAGCCCAGATTTGTTGTAGGTTGAATGACATTTAGTTTGCTTCGCGCTAGGTGAACTTTACTGTTTTCGGGAAACAAGAACACTTCCGTTTATTCTCGACTTACAGAATTGTAAATGGCAACATGGCGAGAAAATCTGTTATATGGTTTCACTTTTCAGGTATTCAATCTGTTCTATCGTCTTCGTTATACAACCTATCCGACCTATCCGGATAGCTTTGAACGTTAAAGTGCCACTTCCAAGACGGGGAGGTGCGCAGGTGCGCCCGGCCCCGGATGGAATCCATTTGGCGAATTAACGAAGAAGGGCGGTGTGCAGACGAGCCCGGATGCAATTTTAGGCGGTTTTCCACATCCCACTTGGCGAATACTGGGAAAGTACCAAGGACACACCTCAGTTACACGAATCGCAAACAGTTACAAAACTTTCGCTCACTTACACAGGAATAACACTACACACAGGCAGTTGTGGTACATATATTCCCTTTCGGCCACGTACAGGGTGGCAACAGGAAGGTTATCTGACAATTCCTTAAATTAACTATGGCAAATCCGTTACTAATGATGCCGACTTGCGTCGATGTAGGGAAAAACACAAGAAAAAGAGGAAGATATTTTGCATTACACAAGAATTTTCTTGTGATAAAACTTCTGTGAAAGCTCTCACGCACTGATACAGGAGCACCTGCGTTATGCACAACAGATCAAAAGAAATTCTGGCACAGGGCCTGCGAGACTGCTACTGTGAGTATCAACATTTGTTATAGGTTGTATTACATTCAGTTTGCTTCGCTCTAGGTGAACTTTATTGAATGTTTCGGGAAACAAGAACACTTCCGTTTATTCTCGACTTACAGAATTGTAAATATCATTTTAAAGCTACAGTTGTTCTCAGAGTAACTGCGATCTGTGGTAAGAGCCGCCAGACGCGCGTAGATGCGTAGCATCGACGGTTGTGTGCGTAGAAGTGATAACGACCACTGTTCTGCCAGAAGCGCTAGCGGCTGTCGCCACTTCTGCGTAATTGGAATCGCGCACAGGTGCAAGGCAGGACGGAAACCACACGTTTTAGACGTCTCCACAACAGTGAAATAAATTACACATCTAGTAAACCTCGCTACATTACTGTCATACTTGTTAATGCAGAAGGAAAACTTATCGAGAGTAGAGTATTGTATAATTAGAAACGTACAAAGTAGAATGGCTTAATACACACACAAATATTTTAATAATAATTTAAAAACGAAAATAAGTTTCAGGAACGTGAAACGTAATTTACTGTGTCTTGTACTGCATCGAAAGAATGATCGCATAGGTTAGGTTTTAAAAAATTACTGGTAACTTTCTGCATAGAAAGACAGGAATACTGATGTGTAAAAAACTGCGCGCGAATAAATGTTAGGTAGTGAAAGATGCTGCCAGCTGTAACTACTGAAGTACTGTCTAAGGAAGAGTGTGGTACAGATCAAAGTGAAAGATTGGATGATACTTTTCGGAAAACTATAATGCGAAAGATGTTATTGCATCAACAGTGTTAACTGTGAAGCAGTGTAAGGCAGCTTTACGGAACTTTAGAATCGTACCGAGAAAATAGAAATTTTTAGGCTGTGGCAACAGTTTCCTCTTGCTCCCACAAGAATCCAACAGTTAGCAAAGATGGCGACAGGTGTTGGGAAAGCTTACTTCCTTTTCCCTAGCGTTGGTCTCGTGTAGCACGGGGTCCCCTTTTTTCAGTATTTGACAAATTGTATTTTATTATTCCACTTCGTAGCCGGATGCCCTTCCTGACGCCATAGATATCGAGGTAACCTGTGAGAGGAAAGTCGTGTGCGCCATCTCTATGTGAATCGTGTAAAATTTATTCTGTGGTGTGATATCGTGTTTCAACTCTTTGTGTATCGTATTTTTTGATGAGGAATTTGGGGACCCGTTCAGCATTTGCGTAAACCAGCGTGGGAAACCCACTTAAAACCACAATCAGGCGGGCGGTGTACCAGCCCACGGTTGTTAATGCATCATGCGGATTCAATCTGGGCCTAGTTCACTTCTCTGCCTCGCCAGTCAGGGTGCTATCTGAGCAGGTCGTTGCGAAAGCTCACAAGATGCTATGAATTTCATTCGCACCAGCATGTTACAACAGCTTAACACCCCTTCGAAACGAAGTTTTGCAACTTTGCGTCAAGCGGCAACTCAGTTCAGTGATGGAGTACTTAGCTTACAGCCACTGGATGTCTCACAAGAAATCAAAGAGCCGGTCGACAGTAACTGAAAAAACGGATGAGCGCACGGGGGCGAATCTTCTACGTAACGCAAAACTGAACATTCCATAATTACCCTTTTGGAAGATATTATGAAAACAAATGAAGCAGATACATTATATCTTGCAACTGGTATAACACCTACTGAAAAAAAGCGAGCTGATTTCGATACATGCATGAAGTAGAATACGAATGATAATGCTTTTCGTGAGTAACTTCACTGTACTGGTGAAACAAAATTTTTTGTGTATAGTTCAGTAAAAAGATACAATCTGCAAGTCGAAAGCGTAGCAACGCGCTACATTGTTGTGCAGCGCACTTAACACTGGAAAAAAAGATGTATTATGTGCAATCCCACAGTTTTCAGTCTGTGGTGCCTTTTTCTTCGCGTAACAGAGTTTGTGAGGAATTTCTGCAAAACTGATTCATGTTGCAGCTAGAGACATAAAGTATGGACTTAATCTATCAAAAGGGCGATGCTCCAGACCACTTCCGTAACGATTTTATTGAAGTCTTGAGCACGACGCAGTGAAACCGTTGGGTCGGTGTTGGTGAGAAAAGTAAAATGTGCCCCGGAAACAGGTGACAGGGTTATATAAATTCAGAATATTCTGTCAAACGGGCCATGGGTCGGTGGTGAGATTTACTATGCTTAGTGTCCATCGGCAGTGGCATACGGAGCGTCAGTGCGAGGTATGATAATCTCGCATAGGAATAAAGAATGCACACTGAATCCCCATTCATGGCTTAATATAGCGGACACTATTCCTGGAGGTCAGAAACAGCCCCTGGTCGTTTGTCCTTAAGTGTCCCATTGAAGTCCTGACTCTGGCGGTGACTAATCCGGTTTACATGGCGTGGTGATGCTATACAGGGAAAATTTTTGCGCAAAGCCAGTGTGATCCTCTAAATTCTAGCAAACCACCTTCCTGTCTACAAGCAGACGGGACATTTGTGTTATGTCCAGACTAAACTGAAATATCACGATTTCTTCTAACCCCTAAACTCTCTTTATCATACTGTGCGCGAGTTAATTTTCTCAGTGCATTAGCTAAGGGGACAGTGGAAGATCCCTTGACCACAGCGTGTATTGGAAACCATACACACCGGTCTCTTCATTCACATCTCACACTTTCCCATCCGCCATAAACAGTTACTGCGCTGAGGAGTGTGGTCCATAGCGCCAACCCGCTGTGTAAGAGAGCCTCTCCGAAACGGTGCGACACCTTCAGAGTATTCCACAGGAAAGAGTTCTTAAATCTTCAGATCGACCGAGTGTTGCTGCAATGCCTATGGAAGATTTCAGACAGTGCGAATAATATCACATCGGGAGGATTACCTTTTCTGGGTGAACCTAATATCTGGAAAAATCGTTGGACTTCTGTAGAAACACTTCATCCACTGTATTTCACACCCGCCAACAAAGATAAAAGATACGTGTTGTAGTCTTAAACATGGCTATGGTCTCCAACGACACATTTTTGAAACCGTGACGATATGGCATGTCGTAGGGGTAAGAAGTTATCAGGACAGTCTAAGGGAGGTGTAAGGAACATTTTCGATGCACCCCGTCTGATGCACCCAAGGATATCAGCTGTCCCCGAACACTACCTGAAATACAACCATGAAATGAGATACAAGGCTAGTAACGTGGTGCAGGCTCTAAGTTTCTAGGACAGCGTAATTACGGAATCTGCTGCGATAAGGCTGTTGGAAAATCTGATAAACCTCTTCTGTACAGGCACAAAAAAAAAGAACTGTGCGTTCGTGGAATAACAGTAGGGGTTAGCTTTCTACGTTCCCCTTGAGAACGGGCATTGAAAAAGAGACTGCTTACACCACGCTTGTGTGTCCCATTCTGGAGTATTGCTGTGCGGTGTGGGATCCGTATCGGTGGGACTGACTGATGACATCGAAAAAGTACAAAGAAGCGCAGATCGTTTTGGATTATCGCGAAACCGAGGAGATAGTGTCACAGACATGATACGTGAATTGGAGTGCCAATCATTAAAACAAAGGCGTTTTTCGTTGCGACGGGATCTTCTCATGAAATTTCAATCACCAGTTTTCTCCTACGATTGCAAAAATATTCTGTTGGCACCCACCTACATAGGAGGAAACGATTATCACGATAAAATACGAGAAATCAGGGCTCCTACAGAAAAAATTAAGTGCTCGTTTTTCCCGCGTGCCGTTCGAGAGTGGAAAGGTAGAGAGACATCTTGAAGGTGGTTCATTGAACCATCTGCCACGCACTTTATTGTGAAGAGCAGAGTAATCACGTAGATGTAGATGTAGCTCAGACCTATTAACCCCCTGACAATGGTGTACTGTCACAATACTCTAAGCGCACTGTGCGGTGATGTCGGTTGACTGCCACAGCACTTCAGCGCCGACGTGCCCGCGCCACAGTCCACTTAACGTCATTCACATGTCTTTGGCTCAGCTGTGGTGAAGTACGAAGTTCATTACATTTCAGCGCTACTTATGAATCGTCATGGCGTGTAAAAATCTCTTTACCGCTGACGAAATGATGCAACTGTTGATGGAGAGTGATACTGAAGAATCGCTGTATTCATCAACAGAGACAGATTCGGAAGAAGATACTGTTGTGAATATTTCACGATCCATTCAAGCTAATTTTCAGTCTTCACAATCTGTAATTACTACTGCAGCGTCTTCGAAGCCTGGAAGACAAATCTCTACAGCTATGTAGTGCTCGTCATCCTCTGACGAGGCAACACAAACCAATAGGCAAGACGCAAAGGAAATGAAAATATAAATCCAAAGAAGTGTTCATCTGATGGACCCTTATCAGGTGTTACTGTAGACTGTTAGTAAATTTTAGCAGAGTGGTCTAAGGCACTGTAGTCATGGACTGTGCGGCTGGCCCCGGCGGAGGTTCGAGTCCTCCCTCGGGCGTGTGTGTGTGTGTGTGTGTGTGTGTGTGTGTGTGTGTGTGTGTGTGTGTGTTTGTTTGTTCTTAGGATAATTTAGGTTAAGTAGTGTGTAAGCTTAGGGACTGATGACCTTAGCAGCAAAACACTCGTCTGGAATTATTGAATGAAGGTACCAGAACGGAAACTGTTAGAAATTATTTAGCATTCATGATCGAGTCGTGGCCTTTCCTAAGGTTTCACCCATGTTCGCTTCTACACGGACAACTCGCTCTTTCTCTTTAAGTAAATGTTTAACAAGTGACTATCAGCTTCACTGACCGGTTCACGTACTGCGCGGTTTTCCAAATTGAAACTGCTGCCCTATAAAACTTCCATTTTAATACATAGTAGAAAGTGAAGCAGTTTGCTTCCTGTACGGTAAACTAGACGTTCAACGTTTCCTAGTGATAACTTACGCTAAAGTTTGCTTAAAGACTGCAACACTATCCAGGGAATACGCAAATCAGGCATACTTAAAGAATATTCAGAGAAGGAAGTGGCTTAAAATGACTGTCGTCAGAGTGCGTCATTTTGTTTATGGTCTGATAATTTATTTATTTATTTATTGTTCCGTGGGACCAAATTAAGAAGAAGTCTCCATGGTCATGGAACGAGCCAATACATGAAATTATAACACGATATTAGAAACATATAAAATGAAATATAAAAAAAACATTCAGGTGACAAGTCGTAAGTTTAAATGAACAAAATCAACAATGTAGCACTGGAATTTGCTTAATTTTTTAGCTCTTCCAGGAGCTCCTCGACAGAATAGAAGGAGTGAGCCATGAGGAAACTCTTCAGTTTAGACTTAAAAGAGTTTGGGCTACTGCTAAGTTTTTTGAGTTCTTGTGGTAGCTTATTGAAAATGGATGCAGCAGAATACTGCACTCCTTTCTGCACAAGAGTCAAGGAAGTGCATTCTACATGCAGATCTGATTTCTGCCTAGTATTAACTGAGTGAAAGCTGCTAACTCTTGGAAATAGGCTAATATTGCTAACAACAAACAACATTAAAGAAAATATATACTGTCATGGCAATGTCAGAATTCCTAGATTTTTCAATAGGGGTCGACAAGAGGTTCTCGAACATACACCACATATAGCTCTAACAGCCCGTTTTTGAGCCAAAAATACCCTTTTTGAATCAGAAGAATTACCCCAAAAAATAATACCATGCGACATAAGCGTATGAAAATATGCGAAGTGGACTACTTTTCGTGTTGAAGTGTCACTTATTTCAGATACTGTTCTGATTGTAAATAAAGCAGCATTTAGCTTCTGAACAAGATCCTGGACATGGGCTTTCCACAACAGCTTACTATCTATCCGAACGCCTAGGAACTTTAACTGTTCCGTCTCGCTTATAATATGCCTATTCTGTCTGATCAAAATATCGGTTCTTGTTAAATTGTGAGTTAGAAACTGTAAAAACTGAGTCTTACTGTGATTTAGCATCAAATTATTTTCCAGAAGCCACGAACTTATATCATGAACTACATTATTTGTTACTGTTTCAATATTACACACAAGATCCTTCACTATCAAGCTGGTGTCATCAGCAAACAGAAATATTTTTGAATCACCTGTAACACTAGAAGGCATATCATTTATATAAATAAGAAACAGCAGTGGTCCCAGCACCGACCCTTGAGGAACGCCCCACTTAACAGTGCCCCATTGGGACTGAACATCACTACCACTCTCAATATTCCGGAGAATTACCTTCTGCTTTCTGTTCTTAAAGTAAGAGGCGAACCAATTGTAAGCTACTCCCCTTACTCCATAATGGTCCAACTTCTGCAGTAATATTTTGTGGTCAACACAGTCAAAAGCCTTCGTTAAATCAAAGAAAACACCTAGCGTTCGCAACCTTATATTTAATCCGTCCAAAACCTCACAGAGAAAAGAGAATATAGCATTTTCAGTTGTTAAACCATTTCTAAAACCAAACTGAACATTTGACAGCAAATTATGTGAATTTAAATGCTCCAGTAACCTTGTATATACAACTTTCTCGATAACTTTAGCAAACACCGATGGCATAGAAATAGGTCTATAATTATCAACATTATCCCTGTCTCCCTTTTTATAAAGTGGCTTCACTACCGAGTACTTTAATCGGTCAGGAAACCGACCACTCCTACAGGAAAAGTTGCAGATATGGCTGAGAACTGGGCTAACATACAGAGAACAATACTTCAGTATTCTGCTAGATACCCCGTGATGTCCATGAGAGTTCTTGGTCTCTAGTGCTTTAATTATTAACTCAATCTCCCTCTTGTCAGTATCATGGAGGAGCATTTCAGGTAACAGTCTCGGAACACATTTTCTAAGAGCGCTATATGATTCCCCGTTGGGACTAGGTTTCTATTTAGTTCACCTGCTACATTCAGAAAGTGATTATTAAATACTGTACATATATGCGACTTAGCAGTAACACGGACATTCTCACTACGCACTGATTCTATATCCTCGACCTGTCTCTACAGACCAGCAACTTCCTTTACCACTGACCATATGGTTTTAATTTTATCCTGAGACTTAGCTATTCTATCTGCATACCACAATCTTTTTGCCTTCCTAATAACATTTTTAAGCACCTTACAATACTGTTTGTAATGGGCTGCTGCATTTAGATTTTGACTGTTTCTAACGTTTTGATATAATTGCCACTTTGTTCTACAAGATATTCTTATCCCTCTAGTCAGCCACCCAGGCTGCCTGTTTGTGCTAGTACCCTGTTTTAAACGTTCTAACGGAAAGCAACTTTCAAAGAGCGTGAGAAAAGTCTTGAGAAAAGCATTATATTTATCGTCTACTGTATCAGCGCTATAAACATCTTACCACACTTGTTCCTTGATAAGGTTTACAAAGGTCTCTACAGCAACTGGATCAGCTTTCCTGAACAGCTGATGACTATATTTAACACGTGTTGCAGCACAAAAATCTTTTAAAGTTAAAATTTGTGCATCATGATCTGAAAGGCCATTCACCTTTTTGCTAACAGAATGCTCTTCTAGTAATGAGGAATGAACAAAAATGTTGTCTATTGTTGTTCTACTGTTCCCTCGCACTCTCGTTGGAAAGAATACGGTTTGCATAAGATTATATGAATTAAAGAGGTCTACCAGCATCCTCTTCCTTGCACAATCACTTATACAATTAATATTGAAGTCACCACATATAACTAACTTTTTGTATTTCCTCAATTGACTCAAATGGGATGCCGTTTTTCACATACATGGCTACTCCCCCACACCCCAAAGAGCTCCTCGAAAAGCTGCCAGCCAACCTGTATCCTGGTAAAGGAAGCCTCTGAATTCTCTCCTTATTTAAGAAGTGTTCAGATATACCAATAATTTCAGAGTCAACATCTATAAGTAGTTCACTAACTTTATCTGTAATACCTTATATATTTTGATGAAATATACTAATTTCCTCATTACTCGGATACCTAAGCTTTGTCAAAAGTGATTCCTTTGTTAGAGAGACTTCCCTTAAGCAGGAATACCTATCAGCTGACTTCAATCTAAAAAAGGTGCAGCTCTAACACCGACTACTGCAGGAATTTTCCCATGAGTGATCCCACCATCCCCACCTATGCTGTCACCTATAAGCTTTGCCAACCTCCCCCTCCCATACCTGTTGAGGTGCAGGCCATGTCTAGTGAAACCCGTCCTGCTGATAGCCTCCACTGACACCACTGAAATGTGACCCATGCTTTCTGTCATCAGCGCACCCCCAAGTCTCATGTTATTACGCCTGACGGCTGTATTAAGATGAGGCCGATCGTGACGCTGAAACAGTTCCACGAAATGCACATTCGTGTTGCCAGTCTGAGTGGCTATCTTTTCCAGGTCACCATCTATGTTATACTCCCCATCCCTGTCAATACTATTACCAGCCCCACCCACAATCACTACCTGATCCTCTTTAGTAAAATCCCTAGATAACCCCTCTATGTTAACAGTCACCTGAGCCAACCCTGCAATAGGCTTCACAATGCTAGTGACCTGGTACTCACTCCCCAGCACTTCCTTCAACTGCTGGCCTACACCTCTGCCATGAGAACTACCTAACAGCAGAACCTTCTTCTTCCTCTTCGACTTTGCAACTGTTCTAGGCACAGTAACTACTGACAAGGGAACCTCCCCATTGCACCCGCCTCAGATTTAGTTACAAGTTGGCACAGTGGATAGGTCTTGAAAAACTGAACACAGATCAATTGAGAAAACAGGAAGAAGTTGTGTGGAACTGTGAAAAAATAAGCAAAATATACAAACTGAGTAGTTCATGGAAGATAGGCAACATCAAGGACACTGGAAGCGCAGGAGCGTCGTGGTCTCGTGGTAACGTGAGTAGCTGCGGAACGAAAGGACCTTGGTTCAAATCTTCCATCGAGTGAAAAGTTTAATTTTTTATTTTCAGTATATGTGACAAACTCTTATGTTTACATCACTTTTTTTGGGAGTGATTATCACATTCACAAGAAAACCTAAATCGGGCAAGGTAGAAGAATCTTTTTACCCATTCTCCAAGTGTACAAGTTAGGTGGGTCGACAACATATTCCTGTCATGTGACGCACATGCCGTCACCAGTGTCGTATAGAATATATCAGATGTGTTTTCCTGTCGAGGAATCGGTTGACCTATGACCGTGCAATCAAATGTTTTCGGTTCCCATTGGAGAGGCACGTCCTTTCGTCTATTAATCGCACGGTTTTGTGATGCGGTCACAAAACACAGACACTAAACTTATTACAGTGAACAGAGACGTCAATGAACGAACGGACAGATAATAACTATGCAAAAATAAAGAAAGTAAAATTTTCACTCGAGGGAAGACTAGAACCAAGGACCTCTCGTTCAGCAGCCGCTCACGCTACCACGGGACCACAGCGCTCCTGAGCTCACGTTCTCCATGATGTTGCCTATGTGACCCATGGACTACTCGGTTTGTATATTTTGCTTATTTTTTCACAGTTCCACACAACTTCTTCCTGTTTTCTCAATTGATCTGTGTTCAGTTTGTCAAGGCCTATCCACTGTGCCAACTTATAACTAAATCTGAGGGGGGTGCGATGGGGAGGTTCCCTTGTGAGGTCTGCTGCATACTTCCTACATCTACAGCTACTAGAGATTCCTCTCCACTAGACTCTTGACAGTTGGTCATATCTATTGTAAGCACCAATAGTAAAACTATCTGAAAATCTTCTTCTCCTAGCAGATCTCTTGCCAACAGCCAGCTCCCATTCCCCAACCCCCTTCTCTCTCCTCATCCTATCTAGCTCCTCCTGGGCGTTTTTCAACTGCACCTGAAGGGCACAGATCTTACGCTCCTGCTCCTCTATCAACTTACTCTTGCTACATAACCTGCAGTTCCAGGAGAGGATCTCACCAGAATGCCCACTGGCTTCCCCACTGCATTCCCCCCAGTGAAAATACTTCGAACAAGTCTCACACCGCAATCCACTACTCACGAACCTACGGCAAAGCCTACACTTCTCACTCATGGTAAAATTTTACTTTTTCTAAGTTCCGCTACTACAATAAGATGTTAAAAACCTGACTACAATAATCACAAACTTACTCTACAAGGGAAGTAACTACTATTATTAACAGTATTAATAAACAACAAATGTGAATATAACAAAAAACTAATACAGAAAGAGAATCAAACGTCTAATGACACAGTAACGAAGATGTAAACAGTTCCCAAAAGGTTCTTCTGAAATTATTTCACCAGAAAACACCAAGACAACCGGTTGAAGACTACTAAAGTTCCTAAATAAACCAATATACATAAACAATTAATTCGTACTTAGCTTTCGATGCGCCACTACAGCTGCAACTGGTCAGCGCGGAATGTAAACACAGCCAAGAGGTTAAGTTGCTCGATACGAAACACTCACAAATATCAGGTCACAACACAAGAAAGGCAGAGGTGAATGAAGAAACCACTAATACGTCACTTATATAGTAAATATTATCACCAAACCCGATAAAATATGTAGCTGAAACCTACAAATATATGAAAATTTAGAGAGCGATCTCACACGCAGTCACTCGCTTATGACGTCACACCAAAGATCCAATCGCCCGTGAAAGTCTGTGTGAGATCTACGCAAGATGCTGCTCATCAAATTCGTAGTGGCAGTTTAAAGATATTGGCGATCTAATTTCACCTTAACCAAGAGTCTCAAAAAATACTCAGTGATATGTTTTCGTAGCTCTATTAACTATTCAGATAAAAACTTAAACTTCATTTATTCAAATGGAACTCTTGGCTGCTGAATGCTCCCTGATGCCAACAAAATTTCTAAGAGTCTTTTATTCCGGGCTTTTGACGGACACTGCGTGAGTTATGAGCATTTATTAACAATATTTACACAGTTTACATTCATGTTTGGCGTATTTTATTGAATGCACATAAAAACGCATTTTCAGTTGTAACAGTTTCGTGCAATCTCTCCAATGATTTCGAAAATTTCACTAATTACATTCAGATTAAATAATTCGTACTTCCCTTTCGTCAAATATTTCCAGAATAAGCAAAATGTTTTGAACATCATCGAATCAAAAATACGGAAGAACATTATCCTGTACCACTTACAAGGGGAGGCCGCCAATTGTGAAATTCAGATTCGATTCATACTGCGCATAATTAAAGCTCATGGCCAGAGGTGTAATGTGGCAAAGCACCAAGATGCACTTCTCAGCCGCTGTCGAGAAAATCGACAGTTAAAAGAAACCGTTGCGGTGAAATACTCTCTACGACTAATCATTTTCTACAGCGTGGTGGTGCAGCGGTAAGTGCCCGGGTTCGTAATCCGAAGGTCGCTGGATCGAATCTCGCTCCATGCAACTTTTTTTTTAGTATTTGTTTTTTGTAATTTATATATATATATATATATATAATTCCCAGCAATCAGTTGCAACAATTATGCATATAATAAGTTGTTGAAAGTCGTTTGTCGTGGAAAACTGGCGACTTCGAACATCATCATGTTTTCCGCAAACAAAGTTGTATTTCACAAATGTTATTAATTGTCTTCATAATGTTAACCACGTATAGTTAACGGAAGACGTAGAAACGAATACGTATAGCGTAAGTCAAACGTTCGAATTAGAATAGAGACTCCACGAACACAAACTTGCTGTGGCAGGTATGAAATATAAACTCCGTTACTCGCTCGTTACACTTGAAGGACAGATGTTGAATGGGCCGAAACGAGCCGCCCCATAACAGCGTAGTTGCCTGCTAACTTCGAAAGAAGGTAGATGCGGTCCCTAGCGCAACTTATAACATTGTCGAAAATCAGTGCGGACGGGACGGCTTTGGTACACCCTGTGAAACAAACGGAAAAATGGAGGCGGTACAATTGGAGAGCGATCCGCCTTCACCAACATGCATAAACAATTCATTAATAGTTTATATATATATATATATATATATATATATATATATATATATATATATATATATATATTGCAAAAAACTAGCAATAAAAAAATATTGCATGGCGCGAGATTCGATCCGGCGACCTTCGGAATACGAACCCCAGCGCTTACCGCTGCACCACCACGCTGTAGAAAATCATTAATCGTAGAGTGTATTTCACCGCAACGGTTTCTTTTAGCTGTAGATTTTCTCGACAACGGTTGAGAAGTGCATCTTGGTGCTTTGCCACATTACACCTCTGGTCATGAGCTTTTATTATGCGCAGTATGAATCGAATTTGAATTTCACAACTGGCGGCCTCCCCTTGTTAGACTTCCACGTATATTCCACTTTTCTGATGAGCTTGTCGCTGTACTACTGCTCTGTTATAATGAACTCCCAGACTCTGTTTCAATTTCAGGTTACCAGTCTCCCGATTTAGTTTCTGGGTTACGATCATTTCAGATTTGTAAAATGTTGTCAACATAGGAAATTCCTCCCTGTCATGCCATTTCAGAACGATTAGTTTTCCTAAATCGGAATCTTATTCTTGATTTAGTGGCATTTTCTCGCCACATGCGTTTATTGCTGCGTCATACAGCCAACATAACAGATCAGTACTTGTATACCAACCATCGACGGTCAAAGTACGTCCTTTAACCAGACGTGGTGGAGTAATGTGAGAACTCTGTTTCACGATTCTCCCGTATTATGGGTATAAGTGTCTATTTATGCATCAACATAAACGATAAATTCTAGTATATAATTTGTCTCCCGATAGCGAATTACAAAAAAAAATTCCTTGGATCTATTGGTTTAGTTTCAGGCGGCCTTCGAATAACAGCAGTGAGTCGTCTATGCAGACTTTCTCAAAGGGTGGAAAGTTTCCTTCAAACCTTTACAAAATGTTCTATAGTTGGTCGTATTTTAAATAAACCAAACATTATTAACATCTATACCTTTACTCTTCAGGTCTACATATTTATTTCTCAACTTAGTCACCTAGTGACACACACGTTTCTTCCAACGGGAGACCAGTTTGTTTATACCGTCTCTGCAGAATCTTTGACTTTATTGACGGAACCACAACCTCACATGTGAGTCTACCGCTTCGTCACCATTAAGCGAAGTCCTCGAAGATATTCTTTAAGTTTTGGAAACAGATACAAATCTGACGGCGCCAATTTTGGATTGTATTGAGAATGATCGATGATACTGAACCCATTGCAGGTGTCGCAGAGGGCGTGTGTGGTCTGGCATTGTCATGCTGAAGGATGGCTGCTCCAAGTGTGGGCGAACTATT
Source organism: Schistocerca serialis cubense (assembly GCF_023864345.2). Lineage (NCBI taxonomy): Eukaryota > Metazoa > Arthropoda > Insecta > Orthoptera > Acrididae > Schistocerca > Schistocerca serialis. The sequence continues at coordinate 371,426,052 of NC_064640.1, read as the reverse complement.
CGAATTCGAAACTTGATTACAACGCGCTGTTTCTCCCGTACCGACGTAGCTAAGTTACACGACGACATGTTACAGGCTACAATACGGAGCGCTGTAGTGGCCGAGGGCTGCAAATATGTATCCATGAACAATAAAAATTTACAATGGTAATAACGAATGAGATTTTTCACATATAAAAATTTCGAGGGCGTTACTTTTCAGAGTGCCCTCGTATTTCCAAAAAAGCATGTGTTGATCAGTATTCACTCAGTTTTAACAGTTTTACTCTTGCCATGAGAAAAAACAAGCAGTAAAAACTAAATTTTCAGAGACGTTTGTATCACTCCGATTGTTTATTCTGGAGTTTACCACGGATTCATTATTGGCTAATAGGTATGTGCATTGATTTTTTTCCTGACAAATATTTTCAAATGTTTCTCAATTTACTAACAAAAAATGTTCAAATGTGTGCGAAATCTTATGGGACTTATCTGCTAAGGTCATCAGTCCCTAAGCTTACACACTACTTAACCTAAATTATCCTAAGAACAAACACACACACCCATGCCCGAGGGAGGACTCGAACCTCCGCCGGGACCAGCCGCACAGTCCATGACTACAGCGCCTTAGACCGCTCGGCTAAAATTTACTAACAGTCTACAGTAACACAGACGGCTGTCAGATGCATTTATCTGAGCTGTCAGACCTGATAAGGGTCCATCAGATGAACACTTCTTTGGATTTATATTTTCATTTCCTTTGCGTCTTGCCTATTGGTTTGTGTTGCCTCGTCAGAGGATGACGAGCACTACATAGCTGTAGAGATTTGTCTTCCAGGCTTCGAAGACGCTGCAGTAGTAATTACAGATTGTGAAGACTGAGAATTAGCCTGAATGGATCGTGAAATATTCACAACAGTATCTTCTTCCGAATCTGTCTCTGTTGATGAATACAGCGATTCTTCAGTATCACTCTCCATCAACAGTTGCATCATTTCGTCAACGGTAAAGAGATTTTTACACGCCATGACGATTCATAAGTAGCGCTGAAATGTAATGAACTTCGTACTTCACCACAGCTGAGCCAAAGACATGTGAATGACGTTAAGTGGACTGTGGCGCGGGCACGTCGGCGCTGAAGTGCTGTTGCAGTCAACCGACATCACCGCACAGTGCGCTTAGAGTATTGTGACAGTACACCATTGTCAGGGGGTTAATAGGTCTGAGCTACATCTACATCTACGTGATTACTCTGCTCTTCACAATAAAGTGCGTGGCAGAGGGATCAATGAACCACCTTCAAGATGTCTCTCTACCTTTCCACTCTCGAACGGCACGCGGGGAAAACGAGCACTTAATTTTTTCTGTACGAGCCCTGATTTCTCGTATTTTATCGTGATAATCGTTTCCCCCTATGTAGGTGGATGCCAACAGAATATTTTTGCAATCGGAGGAGAAAACTGGTGATTGAAATTTTATGAGAAGATCCCGTCGCAACGAAAAACGCCTTTGTTTTAATGATTGGCACTCCAATTCACGTATCATGTCTGTGACACTATCTCCTCGGTTTCGCGATAATCCAAAACGATCTACCCTTCCATGTCATCCGTCAGTCCCATCTGATACGGATCCCACACCGCACAGAAATACTCCAGAATGGGACACACAAGCGTGGTGTAAGCAGTCTCCTTAGTAGACCTGTTGCACCTCCTAAGTGTTCTGCCAATGAATCGCAGTCTTTGGTTTGCTCTACCCACAGTATTATCTATGTGATCGTTCCAATTTAGGTTATTTGTAATTGTAATCCCTAAGTATTTAGCTGAATTTACAGCCTTCAGATTTGTGTGACTTATCGCGTAATCGAAACTGATACGGAATTACAGAATGAAAAAACTTTAAAATTAGGTTTCTCCTGTTAGTCTTACGGTGCGGTGAATGACAAGACTGTCAACAACTTAGCGAGAGGGGACACACTTAATCAGCTGTGTATCGCTCTTTAGAGGAACTGAATAAAGTGCCTATTAGGATCTGGTTTGTTCTCAGGTGTCCCTAAATTCAATGAAACATTATCATTTGCATTTGGCTAGAGCTAGCAAGGTACTTTACTGCAACAGCTCACAGGACTGCTGCATCTGAAGCTTCATTGGTAGTTTATTACAGTGAATAAGATTTCTCGAGGAAAAACCTCTCGCTGTGGCGAAGTCTTTGACATTACTGATGGAGATTGGAGGAGATGGACCAGTTCTATCCGGCAAAGGTTCCACAGTCAGCTCTGCTATTCTAGAAGCATTTTGGTGAAATTGTCTGAATGTTAAACAAGTGAATAATGTGTCTATCTATGGTTTATTATTTTAACTCAGTCTATACCCAAAATGTATTAACAGATTAACGATATTTCGCTTTTCTAAAAATTTTACAAGCAAAATACGGCAATGACGATAACTTTCGGCGTACTTCACAATAAATTTCAGCGTAGCTCACAACGTAGCCGGTCTACAGAGTTACTGATTCGGCTTCAGGTCACTCGAATCCTCTGATGAGCAATACACAGCTAATAAAGTGTATCCGATTTCGACAAAGCATTTTGGCATTGAGAATGGCACGAATATTCGGGTGGAGTCATTCAACCTGTCGCCAGGATGGAAGAACATCCAGATTTTAATCACATTTTTACTTCATTATTTCTTGTCTGACCCATGAAATAGTTACCTCAGTGTGTTCCTCCCGTCGATATCTTCCCTGCCAGGATCACTAACTGTGCAGTTATACTTGAAAAAAATCGCAATTGATTTCAGTTGTTAATAATGTTATGATAACTCTCTGTTTTTCATTTTATGATACTCTTGCAACATTCAGATTAGGCCAAAATGAAACTGCAGTTCCATTGCCGAGGCCACCAGATACGTGAAATGACGCCCTGCAAAGAACAGCTTGTGAAGGAGCCGACACCTTTCGTGCTGTTGACTACGTGTATGTATTCCTTTTCAAGAGAAATTTCTGCACCAAATTCATATCGGCAGGACGCCTGGCTCCCAGATCCGACCATCTAGATCTAAGGACGACAGTCAGTATCTGGGGCAACCTTGCCTGCCTTGCGAGTTCCCTGACTACTAAGCTAACGAGGAGAAAACAGCAAGTGTCTTAAACCCATTTCCCAGAAACTTCGCACACTGGAAGAGGGCTCAGAACAAGGGAACACGTGTCTCGGGCTGTACTTAAATAAGCGAGCGTTTCTGAGAAAAAGACAGTCAAAGTCTCCTAGGTACTTTATGTGCCTTTTTAGCGAGTAAAGAGTTCAGTCGAAGCTGTGGCACAGTGGCGAGCGTCGTGGCTTCACAGTTTGGGGCCCCCGCCTTCGAAACCCGACTTTTTTTTTTTTGTTCTTCATTTATCTACTTATGTCCGTAGAAAATTACTACACGAAAGTTTTCCAATGTGTATTAAAATAACGTTGTCCTTATTCGTCTACTGATTATATGTAAGGTGAATGAGTTAAGAAAAACAATTTATGAATGAGAAAAATATTTGAAATTGTTGTTGGTGAAATCATGTAGTGTATCTCGATTCATAATAAATTACAATCGCCAGTGTTCGGAGAAGTGATCTGTTGTGCGCGGTTTGCCGCGAAATTATTGCCAACGAGTGAAATCTTCAGCATTATGAACGACATTTCTTTCTCGAGTGAGATTCGTACGAAGAAAGGCCACTGTGGCGAACCTGCTATCGTGTGATGCTCATAGCGCTCGGAATTTCTATCTTTCAAATGTTTCTATGATCGGTGTAATCCAAGAGACTGCCCCAAATATTCCTGAAGAATGAAATGTAATAACTGGTATAAGAATGAAAAATAAGAATATGAGAATTTAAAAGGATTTTAACACCTGAAAATACCATATACACGTATATTATGTAATAAATGTATGACGTTGTGAAAACCAGCCGTAATTTTATAATTAATACAACGCCCGCCCTGGCATCCCCTAACCTAAGAAGAAACATTTGTGTTGTAACCTTCTACGGACATGAGTAGATAAATGAAAAAATAAAACAAAATAAATAAAAACAATAACCGGGGTTCGAACAAGGGCCGCGAAAAGCGAGAGGCCACGATGTTTGTTACCTTGCCACCAGATCGGCTGAGATTATCGCGCTGTACAAGGTATCGAAATTACGTCGAAAGCTTTGACCGTTGTTTTTTCAGAAACGATCCAGTGTCTACGTATAAGCCGAGACATAGGTTCGCTTATTTTTGACTCATCTTCCACTGAGCAAAGTTTCTGGGAAATCGGATTATAGCACTTGCTGTATTTTTCTCGTGCGATAATTGTAGAGACTTTTAAATTGTGTTCTCCCAAACATTATTCCACTACAAATTTAACCCCCCCCCCCCCCCCCAATTCCCGTCCGAAAAATGCACACTTCTTTCCGTTACAAAATTGACGATTCCTTGGTGCCTTAAGACATGTTGTTTTAGCCATGTTGTGCATACATTTCTTTTCTTCTCAATTCTGTCAGTACACCTTCATTAGCTATTCGATCCACCCCACATAATCCTCAGCATTCTTCTGTAGCACCACATTTCGAAAGCTTTACTTCTCCTCTTCTCTGAACTGGTTATAGTCTACGTTTCACCCCCATACAAAGCTACACTCCAGACAAATCCCTTCAGAAAAGACTTCATAACATTTAAATTGTATTTGATACAAATTTCCCTTTTTCGTAAATGCTTTTCTTACTACTGTTAGTGAGCATTTTATATCCTCTCTACTTCGGGCCTCGTCAGTTACCTTGCAGCCCAAATAGCAAAACTCGTCGACTACCTTTTGTGTCTCATTTTCTAATCTAGCTCCCTCTGCAACACTTCAGTTAATGAGACATTCCATCACCCTAAATTTTCTTACGATGATGTGATATTCTTATAACTTCCCTTCCAGACACTATCCGTTCTGTTCAAATGTTCTTCCAAGTCATTTCCGTCTGTGACAAAATTAAAATGAAATCGCCAAACCAAAAGGTTTTAATTTTTTCTCTCTGAACTTTTACTCATGCTCCAAATTTCTCCTTGGTTTCCTGTTGTGCTTGCAGAGTGTACACATTGAATAACATTCGGAAGATGATACAACCGTGTATCATTCCCTTCTCGACTACTGCTTCCGTTTCATGCCCTTCTATTCTTATAAATGCAATCTACCTTCTTCACTCATTGCGAAATAACAGATGTTGGAAGTGTATTCCAACGGATTATTGCTCGACTATGTGGGACCCTTGAGGTGTCACGGGAGAAGAACTCAGGTCATAATTCTAGCTAATACACCACAGACATCTTTGGCCAGCAGTTCTCTCTGTTTCTGACGCAATCTTCTTGCGCTAACGCGTTTCGGCAAGAAGCGTTAGTCTCCTCACTTTTATACTTCTCCCAGAAAGCTGGGAATCGATGCGATCGCTACGACGCCTGGTGTGCGCGCCGCGCCATTATCGGTTCCAAGCAGATATCTTGATGTCATGACAGTCATCATCGTCTTCGCCACACTCACGGAGATGTATTTTGATACTGGAATTTTCTGAATCGCGAAAAATCACAAAATAAATGAGAAGCGGGTTTGCGATGCTACCAGCTGTGGCCATAACTTGCTGCTTGTGTCTTGTAATATATAAGTCGCATTTACACTGAGGTGACAAAAGTCATGGGCTATCTCCTAGCATCGTGTCGGACCTTCTTTTGCCCGGTGTCGTGCAGCAACTCGACGTGGCATGCACTCAACAAGTCGTTGGAATTTCTTGCAGAAATGTTGAAACATACTGCCTGTCCCATAATGCTCCATAGGATTCATATTGAATGATCTGGGAGGCCAAATCATTCGCTCGAACTGTCCACAATGTTCTTCACACGAGTCGCGAAGAATTGTTGTCCGGTAACATGACATCGTTGTTTGGGAACATCAAGACGATGAATGGCTGCAAATGGTCTCCAAGTAACGATCGGTCGGTTAACGATCGGTTCAGTTGGACCAGAGGACCGTCCATTCCATATAAACACAGCCCACACCATTATGGAGCCACCACCAGCTTGCATAGTGCAGTGTTGTCAACCTGGGTCCATGGCTTCGTGGGGTCTGCGCCATTCTCGAACCCTACCACCTGCTCTTACCAACTGAAATCGGAACTCATCTGACCAGGCCACGGTTTTGCAGTCGTCTAGAGTCCAACCGATGGTCACCATCAGAGGAGAGGCGCTGCAGGCGATGTCGTGCTGTTAGCAAAGGCACACTCGTCGGCCGTCTACTGCCATAGCCCATTAACGCCAAATTTCGCCACACTGTCCTAACGGATACGTTTGTCGCACGTCCCACATTGATTTCCGCGGTTATTTCACACAGTGTTACTTGTCTGTTAGCACTGACTACGCAAACGCCACTGCTCTTGGTCGTTAAGTGAAGGCCATCGGCTACCGAGTTGTCCGTGTGAGAGGCAGTGCGTGAAATCTGGTATTCTAGCTACACCCTTTACACTGTGGATCTTTGAATACTGAATTCCCTAACGATTTATGAAATGTAATGTCCCATGTGTCTAGCTCCAACTACCATTCCGCGTTTTAAGTCTGTTAATTCCCGTCGTGCGGCCACAATCACGCCGGATGCCTTTTCACATGACTCACCTGAGAACAAATGACAGCTCCGACAATGCCCTGCCCTTTTGTACCTTGTTTACGCGTTATTACCGCCGTTTGTATACCTGCATATTGCCGTCCAATGAGTTTTGTCACCTTAACGTACGATGGGGCACTCAGTCACTCCGTATCTTCCTAAACCAGGGCAATGCACAAAGGTGCGAAAGCGAATTTATGCAACGATGCGGACTGTTTCGCATTCATGTATGCGTATAATGTTTGTTGTAAAGCGAAGCATTGCAACTTGTAAACAGAGGGGAGCAGTGAGCGGCGTCGGTGTGGAAGTGTCCGGGGTGAACGCGTGTCGTTCACCTTGGCAGCGCGGCCGACGGCGCAGACGGCCGCGCACCAGTTACGGCGCAATCAATCCCAGCGGCCAGCGCCCATTCTCAGCCACTCCACAGCTGATCACACCCTTTTATTATGCACTTACGCCCACGCAACAGTAATCAACGATTTCGGGTAGAGTTAGCAACCGCTGCTGTGGCCCGGCGAAGTGCGGTATAGCCACTACTGCTCGTGAACCGTAATAACGACGTGTCGTGATCCGTAATAACGACGTGGCGCACAGTGTTGGCTGGAATCTTTGACAGCATGTGGATGAAGCGGTTATCTGTGAGGAAGAGTTATACGATAAAAAAGCTATAATGTGATCCGGCCAGATTTTTATCAGCTTGATCGAAAGTGTGCTAACTACCTCCGAATTCTTTTCTTTCTTTTGCTACCGTCTTTATCCCGCGTTGTGCGCAGGGTCGGCAGGGTTAAGGGCGGATTTGGCATTGTTAATTGTAAGGGGTGGCCGGATGCCCTTCCTGCTGCCAGCTAACTACCTCCGAATATTCGGAAATATAGGGTGCGTTTCACGAGAAGCTGTTCATGATTCACATCTGCAATCTGTTGCGCCATATAAATACCTGTGAGCAACAATAACCGAGCATATTAAATGGAACTATAATATACAGGATGATCAAAAAGTCAGTATAAATTCGAAAACTTAATAAACCACGGAATAATGTAGATAGAGAGGTAAAAACTGACACACATGCTTGGAATAACATAGGGTTTTATTAGAATAAAAAAAAGTTCACAAAATGTCCGACAGATGGCGCTTGAAAGATCTCTTGCGCGCGTCATTTGGTGATGATCGTGTGCTCAGCCGCCACCTTCGTCATGCTTGGCCTCCCAGGTCCCCAGACCTCAGTCCGTGCGATTATTGGCTTTGGGGTTACCTGAAGTTGCAAGTGTATCGTGATCGACCGACAACTCTAGGGATGCTGAAAGATAACATCCGACGCCAATGCCTCACCATACCTCCAGACATGCTTTACAGTGCTGTTCACAACATTATTCCTCGACTACAGCTATTGTTGAGGAATGATGGTGGACATATTGAGCATTTCCTGTAAAGAACACCATTTTTGCTTTGTCTTACTTTGTTATGCTAATTATTGTTATTTTGATCAGATGAAGCACATCTGTCGGACATTTTTTGAACTTTTGTATTTTTTTGGTTCTAATAAAACCCCATGTCATTCCAAGCACATGTGTCAATTTGTACCTCTCTATCTACATTATTCCGTGATTTATTCAGTTTTCAAATTTATACTGACTTTTTGATCACCCGGTAGGTTGAGATGCAGCTAAACCAATTACTAGCGTCCTTTCTACACTACGAAACTGCACTTCGTTTACGAAGCAGAATGCTTGTACAACTCGTGTTCCTTCCTTCCGGGATTTCTCTGGAATTAGCGTATACAGTTAAGGGTAACACGAATGGAGGAATGCTTGTTCAACTTCTGCGTAGGTGTAGCACAATTGCTACAAAATCCAAACCGACAGACACTTTCAGAACGGCACCTAACTACTCACGGAAACCTACCAACAAAATTCCACCGGCAGTTTCGAGCATAAAATTTATTAATTAATTTGTTTATATAGAAAGGCTCTCCCAGAAACTTTGAGGGTAAATTTATACTAATATCAGTTCGTTCAGAGACAAATGAGCAACCGTTATTCCCACGGTCTGATGTAAATACAGGAGGAATACGCACTCTGAGGTGACAAAAGTCATGGAATAACCTCCTCGTATCGTGTTGGACCTTCTTTACCTGGCGTAGTGCAGCAACTCGACGTGACATGCACTCAACACGTCGTAAGTGCTGTGCAGAAATATTGAGCCATGCTGTCTCTATAGCCGTCCATAGTTGCGAAAGTGTTGCCGGTGCAGGACTTTGTGTACGAACTGACCTCTAGCTTATGCCCCATAAATGTTGATGGGTGGACTGGTCGTTCGCTCAAATTGTCGAGAATGTTCTTCGAACCAATAGCGAACAGTTGTGGCCCTATGACATGGCGTGTTGTCTTGATCATCATCATCTCCATCGACACGCAAGTCGCCGGAATGGCGTCAAATCGAAAGACTTGCACCCGGCGAACGGTTTACTCGACGGGATGCCCTAGTCGCACGACATTTACTGTCATCCATAAAAATTTCATCGTTGTTTTAAGTCCATGAATGGCTGCAAATGGTCGCCAAGTAGCCGAACATAACAATTTCCAATCAATGATTGGTTCAGTTAGACTAGAGGAATTAATCCATTCCATGTAAACACAGTCCGCACCATTATGGATCCACCACCAGCTTGCACAGAGCCTTTTTGACAACTTGGGTTCATGGCTTCGTGGGGTCTGCGCCATACTTGAAGCCTACCATCAGCTCTTACTAACTGAAATCGGAGCTCATCTGATCAGGATATGGTTTTCCAGTCGGCTAGGATCCAACGGAAATGGTCACGAGCCCTGGAAAGGCGCTGCAGGCGATGTCGTGTTGTTAGCAATGGCACTGGTGTCGATCGTCTGCTGCCATATCCCATTAACGTCAGATTTCACCGCAATGTTCTAACGGATACGTTCGTCATAGTCCCAAAATGACTTATGTTTTTACGCAGTGTTGCTTGTCCGTTAGCACTGACAACTCTAAGCAAACGCCGCTGCTCTAGGTCATTAAGTGAAGGCCGTCGGTCACTGCGTTGTCCGTGGTGAGAGGCAGTGCCTGAAATTTGGTATTTTTGGCACACCCTTGGCGCTGTGTATCTCGGAATACTGAATTCCTTAACGACTTCCGAAATAGAATGTCCCTTGCGTCTAGCTCCAACATCCATTTCGCGTTCAGAGTCTTATAATTTCCGTCGTGCGGCCGTAATCACGTCGGATACCTTTTCATATCAATCATCCTAGTACAAATGGCAGCTCCGCCAACGCACTGCCCTGTTATACATTGTGTATGTGATACTATTGCCATCTATATTTGTACATATCGCCATCCCATGACTTTTGTCTCCTCAGTGTATTAACTTAATGTATGTCACTATATATATATATATATATATATACAGGGTGTTTCAAAAATGACCGGTATATTTGAAACGGCAATAAAAACTAAACGAGCAGCGATAGAAATACACCGTTTGTTGCAATATGCTTGGGACAACAGTACATTTTCAGGCAGACAAACTTTCGAAATTACAGTAGTTACAAATTTCAACAACAGATGGCGCTGCGGTCTGGGAAACTCTATAGTACGATATTTTCCACATATCCTCCATGCGTAGCAATAATATGGCGTAGTCTCTGAATGAAATTACCCGAAACCTTTGACAACGTGTCTGGCGGAATGGATTCACATGCAGATGAGATGTACTGCTTCAGCTGTTCAATTGTTTCTGGATTCTGGCGGTACACCTGGTCTTTCAAGTGTCCCCACAGAAAGAAGTCACAGGGGTTCATGTCTGGCGAATAGGGAGGCCAATCCACGCCGCCTCCTGTATGTTTCGGATAGCCCAAAGCAATCACACGATCATCGAAATATTCATTCAGGAAATTAAAGACGTCGGCCGTGCGATGTGGCCGGGCACCATCTTGCATAAACCACGAGGTGTTCGCAGTGTCGTCTAAGGCAGTTTGTACCGCCACAAATTCACGAAGAATGTCCAGATAGCGTGATGCAGTAATCGTTTCGGATCTGAAAAATGGGCCAATGATTGCTTTGGAAGAAATGGCGGCCCAGACCAGTACTTTTGAGGATGCAGGGACGATGGGACTGCAACATGGGGCTTTTCGGTTCCCCATATGCGCCAGTTCTGTTTATTGACGAAGCCGTCCAGGTAAAAATAAGCTGCCCACATGCATATCGCCGTCATCAATCCTGTGCACTATATCGTTAGCGAATGTCTCTCGTGCAGCAATGGTAGCGGCGCTGAGGGATTGCCGCGTTTGAATTTTGTATGGATAGAGGTGTAAACTCGGGCGCATGAGACGATACGTGGACGTTGGCATCATTTGGACCGCAGCTGCGACACAGCCGCTGTTGGATCACCTGCTGCGCTAGCTGCGCGTTGCCCTCTGTGGTTGCCGTACGGGGTCGCCCTACCTTTCCAGCACGTTCATCCGTCACGTTCCCAGTCCGTTGAAATTTTTCAAACAGATCCTTTATTGTATCGCTTTTCGGTCCTTTGGTTACATTAAACCTCCGTTGGAAACTTCGTCTTGTTGCAACAACACTGTGCTCTAGGCGGTGGAATTCCAACACCAGAAAAATCCTCTGTTCTAAGGAATAAACCATGTTGTCTACAGCACACTTGCACGTTGTGAACAGCACACGCTTACAGCAGAAAGACGACGTACAGAATGGCGCACCCACAGACTGCGTTGTCTTCTATATCTTTCACATCACTTGCAGCGCCATCTGTTGTTGAAAATTGTAACTACTGTAATTTCGAAAGTTTGTCCGCCTGAAAATGTACTGTTGTCCCAAGCATATTGCAACAAACGGTGTATTTCTATCGCTGCTCTTTAGTTTTTATTGCCGTTTCAAATATACCGGTCATTTTTAAAACACCCTATATATATATATATATATATATATATATATATATATGTGTGTGTGTGTGTGTGTGTGTGTGTGTGTGTTATTTATTTGGGGAGCAAAATAACTGATGATGGTCGATGTAGAGAGGATATCAAATGTAGACTGGCAATGGCAAGGAAAGCGTTTCTAATGAAGAGAAACTTGTTAACATCGAGTATAGATTTAAGTGTCAGGAAGTCGTTTCTGAAAGTATTTGTATGGAAGTGAAACATGGACAATAAATAGTTTGGACAAGAAGAGAATAGAAGCTTTCGAAATGTGGTGCTACAGAAGAATGTTGAAGATTAGGTGGGTAGATCATATAACTAATGAGGAGGTATTGAGTAGGTTTGGGGAGAAGAGAAGTTTGTGGCACAACTTGACTAGAAGAAGGGATCGGTTGGTAGGACATGTTCTGAGGCATCAAGGGATCACCAATTTAGTATTGGAGGGCAGCGTGGAGGGTAAAAATCGTAGAGGGAGACCAAGAGATGAATACACTAAACAGATTCAGAAGGATGTAGGTTGCAGTAGGTACTGGGAGATGAAGAAGCTTGCACAGGAAATAGTAGCATGGAGAGCTGCATCAAACCAGTCTCAGGACTGAAGACCACAACAACAACAACATTTATTTCGTGTCTCATGATCTACACAGGAATAGTTCATGTCAGTGTACACATCAGTTTTTTAAGTAATTGTTATGTTTGTGGTTTTTCTTTAATTTATGGAAGCCAATAAAATCGTTTAATTCTAACAAACGCTCTTCGCTTCGGTGGCCTTTCGATTTGGCTAGATTCCTATTAGCCTGAAATAGTGCCAATGAGTGATAATTTTGATAAACAACGACACTTTCACGTAAGCCACAGCATCAGCAAACCGTCGCAGATTACTGCTCACCCTATCTTTGAGGTCATTTATGCATGTGGAGTACTTTAGCGAGAAATAACAACTTGTACTTAAAAAATTTGTAAAACTGTATAATAACCACTGTAATAAATAATAACGCGGTTATGTTTAGGCAGTGGTACGGCCTTTTTAGACGTCTAGTTGAGGGCTAAATTGTACATACGCAGGCGTGTGGCATGTGACAGCAGTTGAAATGCGGGCATACACAGGTATGTGCGGTTTCCTCGTTTCATTCCACCTCACTACGTCAAACGCGTTCCAGTAAATCCGGAACGTGACATATTTAGCACGAAATCGAATCGTTCGAAATCCCACTTTACGTCATAAAGACTGGCGAGAAAGAGCCTGTACAAAATAAGAACGCGTAGCCACAAATATGCGCGGGCAATACCGTGACAGATTCTGTGCGCTTAATTAGGAACGTGTGACCGGTCGTGTGAGCGCGTTTTGCTTGTGGACTTTGCGCTATTGCGTCGACTGGCCGCACCGTTTATTAATGCCACGGCAAGTATGCGTCCCTCAAACAACGTTATGAGATGACCGCTTCCCAATGCATCCGTACTATTCGGCGATAAAGGGTGATCCTCTCTGTCTTGTGCAAGCTGCCTCTATTGTTATGAACTCTGTTTGTACGATGAAAGACGTGTATTCAGGAACAGAACTTTCGCTCCACAAAGTGGCGTGTTTGGCACAAGCAAAAGCCAGCTAACAGCCATGGCCATAACTGAAGCCGATGGCACACAATCGGTATTGAGACAGCTATCACTAAATTTAGATAGCATGCAGTGGCTGGAACCCCGGTATATCAGTAGTGTCGATACAGAATTGATCAGTTATGTCTCTTCGGCCGACTTACTTTGGTCGAAGCCATAATGGAAAATTTGATTAATTACTTCAAAAAATATATATGAATTAAACAGAGAAGTTCCGTATAACATGACTGCAAAAGATAGTCCACCAGATTTACGTACAAAACTGTATTAAATAACACACAGTATCACGCTCGGGAGAGTACATAACAGATCACAATAATACTCAATTTGTTCCTTGTCTACGTCAATATGTGTACGAGATGAGGAATCTCCTGTATATAGGATATGAGGAATCTCCATATCTTTTCGCTGTAGTCACGTGTTCTACCTTTGTCAACAACAGTACCCTCTCCTTCCCTCTCTTATCTGTCGCGCAGCTAGAATTTTATTGGGAGAAAAGGGATCATAGGAGATACATTGCTTATATGAGATCTGACACATTCCAGAAATAAGAAACATTTGTAATTTAATTTCTTCAGTTTTAAAAAGTGTCTGTAGGTAGCGGCTAAAGATTGTCTATAAGTTATACAGAAAGCAGGCACCATTTATAAGAGTCGAAGAACGTTATAGGGAAACGTTGTAGTCTATCCCCGATGTTATTCAAGCTGTGCCAAGAAGAAATGCATAAAATGGATGAAAGTTCAGGGAGAAGAAATAAAAGTTTTGAGGTTTTCAGATATCATTCTAATTACGCCAGAAATGGTAAAGGACTTGCAAGAGTAGCAGAACAGAATTGATAATGGCTTGGAAAGAGGACATAACATTATCGTCAATAAAAGTAAAACAAGGGTAATGGAAAGATATTGGATTAAACTGATTCAGGAATTTGATTAGGAAACGTGACATTAAAAGTAGTAAGCGAATTCTACTATTTGGACAGCAAAATGAATGATGATGGACGAGATAGAGAGGCTGTATGACGTAGACTGTCAATAGCAAGGAGCATTTTCGAAAAAGAGAAATTTGTTAACATCGAATATAAAGTTAGATGCGAAGCCTTTTCTGTAGGTATTTGTCTGGAGTACAGCCTCGTACGAAAGTGAAACTTGGACAATGAGCAGGTCAGACAAGAAGAAAATAGTAACTTACCAAGTGTGGTGCTGCATAGTAATGTTGACGTTTAGAATTGAAATTGGGAAAAAGATATGTATAGTACCATTTGACTAAAAGTAAGGATCGATTACTATGACACAACGTAAAGTATCAAGAAATAGTCACTTTGGTAACGAAATCAAGTTTGGAGGATAACAATTATAGAAGAAAACCTAGACCTGAATATAATAAGCAGGTTCAAATGGATGAATGTTGCAGTAATTATGTAGAAATGAAGAGATTTGCACAGGACAGACGAACGCGGTGACCTGAAGGCCACAGCAACAACAGTTTTAAAACATAGGTTTATCACTTGCTTTGCCACTGAAATTATAAGGTGAATCACTCATAATACAGTTCAATATTAAGATTACTTTTCCACATACACTGGTGTCCAAAATTAAAGGAATAAACGGAAATTTTGAGAGGTTTCGTTTGTTTTGCCACAAAACCGTGTAAAAATGGCGAAGTCCTACCCATCATTGGGCAAGGTCAGTTTGAGTTTTTTTCGGGACTTTCATAGTGTGGTAGTAACAGATTACCCTCGTAAGAGGCAACCTGCCACAGGATCATGACGAAACCCCCTGACGATGTTACGGGAAGCTGTGAAGACGAAACGTGACAGGAAGCTGTACCAGATAATGTTTTTACTCCAGGACAATGCCCCAGCTGAAGACAGCGACATACGCTGCTTCTTTGGGCTAGCGAATTTTGCCTCACCCCCTATTCTTCTGACATGGCACCCAGTGACTTCTTCCTGTTGCCTCGAATGATAAAATTCTTACGTGTATGCATTTCCAGAATGACTAGGAAACGATGTTCGAAGTGGAACGTTTCCTGGACAGCCAAAATGCAGACTTCTGCATCCAAAATCTCCGCCAAGTCATCAATGGTTGAGACAAATGTATCACATTGAAGCATTAACACACTGGTCTCCAGAATTAAAGCAACAAGCTGATATTTTGCAAGGTTGCGTGTATTTTGCCACACAACGCTATAAACAGGTGACAGTAAGGTAGAAACAATGTAAGGAATACAGAACTTAAACAACTGCAACATACATAATGGTAGAGAAAAAAGGTTCTTCGTTTTCTCCAACGGATTTCCACACACATTCCGACAGCTGGTTAAAGTGAGCAGCATGGGGTGTTACCACATTTGGCTGCAATACGGGCCTGAAAACGGTGGGGCATCCTGTGAGGAGGCAATAACGCCCATTCTTCCTAGATAACTGTGTTTGTGTGTGAAATCTTATGGGACTTAACTGCTAAGGTCATCAGTCCCTAAACTTACACACTACTTAACCTAAAGTATCCTAAGGACAAACACACACACCCATGCCCGAGGGAGGACTCGAACCTCCGCCGGGACCAGCCGCACAGTCCATGACTGGAGCGCATCAGACCGCTCGGCTAATTCCGCGCGGCCCTAGATAACTGCTCGCAAGTCTTGGAGAGCGGTTGGTGGACTCTGAAGTGATGCAACATATATCCCTAGCTCTATGGAATTCAAATCGGGAGAGCGAGCAGGCCACGCCACGCCTGAAGTAGTATCTTCCGTTTCTAAGAAAACATCAACTACCTGTACTTTATGAGGTCGAGCATTATTGTCCACACCACCTCGCAACAACCGCACATGAGGTTCCAATATCTCGTCGCGATAGCTGACAGCAGTTAAACCTTGCCGATGCACCCGCACAATTTCATGGAGAGGTGTTCGTGTGGTCAACGTAATCCCTGCCCAAACCGTTAAGGATACTCCTCGATATCGGTCTCTTTCCACAATGTTTGGATTCCGAAATCGTGTTACATGTTCCCTCCAGATGCGAATGCGTCGTGAATCACTGTCCAGACCAAAACGGGACTCATCTGCGAAAAGAACATTGGCCCACTGTTCGACCGTCTAGGTGGCATATTGACGACCCTTCTGTGAACACCCGTCAGAGGTCTCCGACAGTACTGGCTACTCTTCCGAAGCCTTCTGTACACCGTTTGTCTCGATACAACACGTCCAGTGGATGCTGCGAGGTCAGATTCCAGTTGCCGTGCAGTACTAAGGCGGTACCGTCGTGCCCTTACGGCCAAATAAGGGTCCTCTCTTTTTGACAACCCACGTGGTCGGTCCTGCTTGCTT
Organism: Schistocerca serialis cubense; assembly: GCF_023864345.2. Classification (NCBI taxonomy): domain Eukaryota; kingdom Metazoa; phylum Arthropoda; class Insecta; order Orthoptera; family Acrididae; genus Schistocerca; species Schistocerca serialis. The sequence goes on along the minus strand of NC_064640.1, from coordinate 371,409,558 downwards.
TTCGGGATACTGTTTCCGTCTCTATAGATTGTCGCCACGTCAGAGAAACAGCAGAACGATTCACATTAAGCCTTCGGGCCACATCAGTTTGCTTCTGTTCTGCTTCCATTCTTCTTATGGCCCTCCACCGCAGAGTCTGGCAGGCGTCTTGTTTGTGCCATACTGCACCGTATGTGACTCTATACACAGCGACTGAGGATGTGGGACTACCCGTCGAACACTACCCCGTTTGATGGGTGCCCTGACACGTCATCGTTGACATTGTTGTCCATTGATCGGAATGTCATCTTCCGCACAGAACACGACTGGACGGACATCTATTGAAATTTTGTATGATTATACCATGAATTAGACACAGCACGGAGAAATAGAGGTTTGTTGGTTTAATTTGGGACACCAGTGCAATATGCTTATTAATTATTTCATTACGTTACATGTATTCAAGAATAGTTTACTGATGTTATATTTAATTTGTATTGTTTAAACTGTACAGAATACCCAGAGTTTTAAAATTTTTTATGTAAGTTTAAACCAGTTTACGTGCTACAAATGAATGCAAGCTGTTTTCGGCGAATAGCAATGATGTATTCTTGGAAGCACGTTTCCACAAGATTATTAGTTGTCATATTTTCGTGAAGTGCCCTAGTTCTGTCGAGTGCTGTCATAATCCTTCCCGAGCCGTGTCTTTAATCTCCTACAGTCGCCCCAGGTGGTTGGAGCGCGAGCGCTCGGCAGTGAGAGTACCTGGCGCGGGGGAGGCGGGGGTTTGTTGGCCGCCTGTCAAGTTCCATGGCCGCCAGTCTGTCTTGTTCATCGCTGGTGCTGTAGGCAGTCAGATTACGTATCTGTATTACGTCATCCTGAGCTGAGATGGCAGCCGCTGTCTCTCATCACTAGAATTTCATGCCCTCCTGGCACGAGTTAGCACTTTCGTGTACTCGAAGTTGAACGTATGTTTCTCGATGAGGCTGTGCTCCACTACCACTAGCTGAGGCTCCCGTTTCTTGCGTTTTCTACACTTCTCTGTGAGTTGCAGAGTTGCGTTTAGCCGAAGTATTGGTGGGTGTAGTCAAACGTGGTGTCCTAAACGGCAAGTGTTCTAAGTATTTTAAGGGAGGTCCTTAATGTTACATACAGCGCGGAAAACAACCTGCTTGTCATGGTTGTCTAGTATCCTGAAAATATTGGTTCAAATGGCTCTGAGCACTATGGGACTTAACACCTGAGATTATCAGTACCCTAGAACTTAGAACTACTTAAACCTAACTAACCTAAGGACATCACACACATCCATGCCCGAGGCAGGATTCGAACCTGCGACCGTAGCGGTCGCGCGGTTCCAGACTGAAGCGCCTAGAACCGCATTAACTTATGTTTTTCTACATTTAGAGCAGGCTTCCGTTCATCACATCAATTAAATATTTTGTCTAAGTCATCTTGTATCTTCCTACAGTCACTCAACGATGACAACTTCCAGTACACCACAGCGTCATCAGCAAACAACTGAAAATTGCTGCATATTCCGTATGCTCGTACCTTCGTTAACAGTCTGCAGTGTGGCACCGTGTGAGATGCTTCCCAAAAATCAAGGAATATGGAATCTGCCTCTTGTCCCTCATCTGTGGTTCACAGAATATCATGTGAGAAACGGACCAGCCGAACTACACACGGGCGATGCTTTCCTAATCTGTGCTGATTTGTGAACAGAAGCTCTCCCGCCTCAAGGGAATTTATTGTATTCGAACTGAGAATATCTTCAAGAATTCTGGGGCAGACCTATGGTGAGAAGTTGTTCCGTAATTTTTAGGATCCTTTCTTTACCCTTCTTATATACAGGAGACACCTGCACTTTCTTCCTGTCGCTCGGGACTTGACACAGGCCGAGAGATTCGTGATAAATATAAATCAAGACGCAGGGGCGACACTTTTGTGGGGACTTGACACAGGCCGAGAGATTCGTGATAAATATAAATCAAGACACAGGGGCGACACTTTTGTGGTGTAGTCCATGGGGAAGAAAACCTTTTGGAGTTCATTTAGCACCGCAGCAGTGACTGCCTTCACACATCGACACAGTTCAAATATGAATGTTCTCCTGGACAACGCTGGAAGTAGGAAATTTCTGTTACTTTATAAACTGACTTTGACTTCTGTTTCACGTATTGGCCCATTTTAATGAGTTTACCAGGGTGATGGAGATACTAGAGATTTGTTTCTTGAGGAAGAAAAGAATATTAGAGCTTAATTTCGTGACAACGTCGTCATTAGAGACGGAGCACAAGCTCGGATTGCGAAAAGATGGGGAAGAATATTGGCCGTGCCCGTTTCAAAGGAACCATTCCTGCATGTCCCTGGAGCGATGTAGGGAAATCAAGGAAAACCTAAATCTGGGTAGCCGGACGGGAACTTGAACCGTCGTCTTCCCGAATGCGAGTCCAGTGCGCTAAACACTGCGCCGACTCGCTCCATTGTTTTTCCAGTGCAATAGTATATTTTTTTCGCCCTTTCACACATCTGGTCTTGGTAGAGACTTTGTTTTGGAAATATTCATAATAACATTTTTATATTTTTGAGCTCGTTCGTAGAAAACAAGTTCCAATTTGAGTGTTCTGCAGGCGTGTGTCACCATCTTCTGTTCTTTCATTTTCATACTCACGGATAACAACACAGACACATCACGACACTGCACAAGCAGTTATCACCACCATCCACGTGCTGAAGCTGCTTATCCGAACTTACATGCTGAGGTAAGACGAAGAAACCGAGAAACTACATCCATTACATAAGAATGCGAAGTCTCGTGGCGGTAACACTGAATAAAAAATTCTCGGGTTTCCAGTCACGTCAGATGGTTAAAGATGCACCACGATTACCACACCAGACCTAATAACAAAAGCAGTGTCAGCATTGGTCGTCGAATTGGAATTCTTTATTTCCGTTGCAAATCTATTTCGATCACTGCGCAACTATCATCAGTGCTAGTATTGAAGACCTGTTGACCCATAAATGCAAGCAGCAAAACTGCAATATCTGCACACACCGATGAAGAGTACTTGTCAGACCGCAGGTACAAATGCAACTGGGCTAGCATAAAATGGTTCAAATGGCTCTGAGCACTATGGGACTCAACTGCTGAGGTCATTAGTCCCCTAGAACTTAGAACTAGTTAAACCTAACTAACCTAAGGACATCACAAACATCCATGCCCGAGGCAGGATACGAACCTGCGACCGTAGCGGTCTTGCGGTTCCAGACTGCAGCGCCTTTAACCGCACGGCCACTTCGGCCGGCCGGGCTAGCATAGGTACCTGCGGTCTGACAAGTACTCTTCATGGATATGTGCAGATATTGCAATTTTGCTGCTTGTGTTTATGAGTCCACAGGACTTTAGTACTAGCACTGATGATCGTCACGCGGCGATTGAAATCGATTTGCAACAGAAATAAAGATTTCTACTTCACCGACTAGTGGTGACCTTCCTTTTGTTATTAATAAGAATTGTTTGTGGTACAACACAGACCGTCCGCCAGCCATCATACGGTGACTTGCGGAAAACAGACGTAGAAGTTGTGTAAAGTACATGGCGTTGCAATCGAATTGCAACCTTTCTCCTATCGTTGCTGCCACCGGCGAAGAGACGTTGCATTGAAAGTTCGTGTTGAGTCTGCCCATTTGCTGCCTCCGTACCTCAGTTACGTACCGGTTTTTTGTTATCTTTCCCTTAGAAGTGTTTCGTTATTCAAATTAAACTGCGACTGTAAAAGAGGTAATGAGTAGTTTCCGTGAAGTCCATAAGACTCAAAGAACGCAGTACGCATCCGCTCATCGGTATTAAGCTATTCATTGAAGAGAAGCCTGACAACATGTATGCCTTACAACAAAATATTCAAACAGTGCTCATTATGCCACAACATCGCATCGGAATTACGAAAGAAAGGAACTATTACTAGGGACAGAAAATATTAATGCCAACGCCTTTCTTCTAGACTCTAGAGGAAACCACGACTCTGTCGAGCAAACAGCAACATCGCTACTGGGAAACATCAGACATATTATTCCTATCTCGGAGAGAGCCATCGATTGGATTGCATTTGACAACGACAGCTGCCGGCCGGTGTGGCCGAGCGGTTCTAGGCGCTACAGTCCGGAACCGCGCGACCGCTACGGTCGCAGGTTCGACTCCTGCCTCGGGCATGGATGTGTGTGATGTCCTTAGGTTAGTTAGGTTTAATTAGTTCTACATTCTAGAGGACTGATGACCTTAGAAGTTAAGTCCCATAGTGCTCAGAGCCATTTGAACAATTTGAACAACGACAGCTCCTGTTGCACAGTTTAGGTGAACATAATTTTCATGAAGTTAGGTCGATATCGTCCCGTCAACAGCTTCATGAAACAATTTAGACCTGGTAACCCTGTTACTTTTCAGCCCTGCTTCATATAAGTCAACCATTCGTCGTGGTAACAGAAACATAATCAACGTGTGCTAATTTATAAGGCAGTTTACTCAAGAATTTTCATATCTACGTCTACACCTACATCAATACTCTGCAAACAACAGTGAAGTGTATGGCATAGGGTACGTCCCATTGTACCAGTTATAAGAGTTTTTCTCATTCAATTCAGATACGGAGCACGGGAAGAATGACTGTTTAAATTCCTGCGTAAGTACTGTAATTAATCTATTATTACCCTCACGAGCCCTTCGACAGCGATACGTAGGGTGTTGTAGTATATTCCTAGAAGCATCGTTTAAAACCGGTTCTTGAAACTTTGTTAGTAGACATTCTCTGGCAGTTTCCGTCTATCTTCAAGGGTTTTTTAGTTCATTTCTTTCAACATCTCAGTGACACTCTCTTGCAGGTAAAACAAACTTATGACCATTCGCGCTTTCTTTCTCTGTATACGTTCAATGTTCCCTATCAATCCTATCTGGTACAGGTCCCACTCACCGGAGCAGTATGACAAGATGTGTCGCACCAGTGATTCATAAGCAATCCCCCTTGCAGTTCCCCAGTATCCTACCAATAAACCGAAGTCTACCACCAGCTTTACCCACGAATGACCCTATGTGACCACTCCACTTCACATGGCTACAAAGTGTTACACCCAGGTATTTGTATGAGTTGACCGATTCCAGCTGTGAGTCACTGATATTTTAGTCATAGGTTGCAACGTCATTTCGTTTTGTGAAGTGCATGCTTTTGCATTTATGAACATTTAAAGCAAGTTGGCAGACTTTGCACCACTTTGAAATCCTATCAATATCTGACTGAATATTTATGTATCTTTTTTCAGACAGTACTTCATTATAGATAACTGAATCATCTGCAAAAAGTCTGAGGTTACTATTTATGTTGTCCGCAAGGTCATTAATATACAACATGAACAGCAAGGTCGCAACACACTTCCCTGGGGTACACCCGCAGCTGCTTCTACATCTGCCGATGCCTCTCCATCGAAGATAGCATGTTGCGCCCTCCTTAACAAAAACTCCTCAATCCAGACACAAATATCACTTGATAGATCGAATTCCTGATAATAAGCATAGATGTGGTACTGTGTCAAATGCTTTTCGGAAATCAAGAAATACTGTTTTTACCTGACTGCCTTGATTCAAAGCTTTCAGTGCGACTTGTATTTCGCGTGATAAGTGTTTTTGGAATCCATGCTGCAGGAGATCATTTTGTTCGAGACAGCCCGTTATATTTGCGCTCAGAATATCTTCTACGATTCTACAACAGATCGATGTCAAGGATACTGGTCGGTAGTTTTGTGGATTACTTCTGCTACCCTTCTTGTAAACAGGTGTAACCTGTGCGTTGTTCCAGTTACTGGGTACGGTTTTTGTTTTCGAAGGATGTAGAATAGATTATAATTCATAAATGAGCTAACTCAGCCGCAGATTCAGTATAAAATCTGACAGGGATTCCGTCGGACCCTGCGACTTTGTGCAGTTTTAAGGATTTTAGCTGTTACTCAGCACAACTGACACTAACACTTATATCACTCATCTTTTCAGTGGTGCTAGGATGAAATTGGAGCAGTTATCTTGGGTTTTTCTTTGTAAAAGAACATTTGAAAGTGTGGAGTTAAGCATATCCGTAGAGCGAAAATTTCAGCTCGTGTCTCATCCGCGAGTGACTGGACACTAACTTCGGTGCCACTAACAATTTTTACATACTACCAGAATTTCTTTGGGTTCTGTGAAAGATAATTTGGTAATATTCTGCTATGGGAGTCATTGAAGCAGCAATCTCTTCTCCTTTAGAATTTCTTTACAGTGATAGTATATCATGGAGGTTCATTCTCATTATGAACTGTTCTATTGGGTACATATTTATCCAGTACGTGGTCGACTATTCTTTTAAACTTTAGCTAATGTTCCTCTAAATGCTCCTGTCCTGTGCTAAAACTATCAATTTCCTCATTGAGATATGAATCTACTGCTTTTGATCTCGTTTACTGAACGTGTATGCCTTTCTACTTGTTTTAGTTGACCTTTGTACTTTGTAATCATTGTTGCCACTATCGTTTATTGGACACTGATCAAAATTTTGATCTGAACAACCTGAAAGAGGTGAGGTATATTTGCTGCAATTAGATCCAATATATTTCCATGATGAGTGGGATGCCGAACTATCTGTTCTAAGCAGTTTTCAAAGAAGGCAATAATTAATGTTTCACAGGATTTCTTGTCATACCCACCACTATAAAACTGTTATTTCTCCAATTTATTGCTGGATGATTAAAGTCTCCATGATTACGGTATGGTTGGCGAACTTACGTACAAGCGAACTGAGGGTTTCTCTAAAGTTTTCAGTTACATCAGGAGATGAGTGGTGGTCGACAGAAGGATCCAGTTACCATTTTATAGCTACCCCTGGTACTGAGTCTTGCTCAAAGAACCTCGCGTGCAGCTTCAGTTTCTATCTCGGTGGACTGGAGTGTCTTGTCTCTTGCAACAAATACCCCACCTCCATTTACCATTAGCCCCTCTTTCCAATATACACTCAAATTTTCAGAAAAAAATCTCACTGCTATTAACTTAGGGTTTTAACCAGCTTTCCGTAACTAGTATTACATGAGTTTCACTGCTTTTCAGGAGCACTTGAAACTCTGACTCTTTGTTGGAGATGCTTCAGAAGTTAACTACTAGGATTTTAGTACTCTCGCTTGTGGGAGGCATTCCGCTGAATCTTATAACAATAATTCTGGGTCTCCTACAGCTGTCGTTATCTGGACTGGATGGAGAATCGCCTAATTTATAAAAACCTAGTGTACACCTCACACACAGTCAGCTACATGGGTAGCAGCCTCTGATGAGTAGCGCACACCTGACCCATTTATGGGGACTCTATAGTTCTCAACCCTTTGGCGCAAGTCCAGGAAGTCGTAGCCTGGCTTGTTACAGAACCTTCGACCTCTCTGGCTCAGTCCTTCCGCTCGACTCAAAATCAGGTGGCCATAATCAGGTCTGGAGGCATACAGCAAAATAAATTATTGAATTTTCGATAGTTTAACGATTTTTGAAGTTTTTACTAAAAGAAGATATTGAACGAATCTGAAAGCTCTTTTATAAATGAGAAAAAGTCACAGTGGTGCCATAACAACTGATCGGCCTATTTTCAAATGGAAAGTCTGATGAATGCCATTGGATTCCATGACGATGAGTGCTATGAATTCTGTTTTCAGCTTTTGGAAACGTATCGACGTAGAAAATACTGTAAAAGTGGTGTAAACATGTGGGTGCATTAGAGTCTCAGGCCGCATCAGCAGGACCGTCAGAAGCTTGTTTGGGAAATACACGCAAAACTTAAAGCATACGTTCTATGCATCACATTACATCGCTTCGCACAGCAAGCTGGCAGCAATAATAATTCCAGAGCGTCTGAAGTGGACTAGGCAGTACTGAGAAGTAGGAAGGCAATTAAATTTTCACGTGACCATTAAGTCTCGCTAAAAGTAGTTAATATATGTTTCATGTGATAAACTGGATAGTAAACGGTACACGTGCCGGCCATGGGTCAGAAGACTACATGAGTTAGACTCTGATACTGATTTGAACCGCTTAAGTTCTACAAGTCGGAATGTCGTCTCAGAAGCAGGATTTCTGCACCCTAAAGCTATAATATTGAGATAATTAGTGCAGTCAAAGGTCTTACTTAGATTCAGATTAAGAGACCATGGTGCCCTCTCTGTAGTTGCAGCTATCTGTTTGATGCGCTCAAGCGTAATTAACCACATCAAGTTTCGATTGTGTCCTCGCCTCTTATTAGAGCAAAGCTGCCACTAAATTAGTTTAAGCTGAGGGACAGGTTTAACTGTGGGTGAGTCTTGCTCTATAAGTCAGTGTAACGTTCCAGTTAACTAGGCTGTCTACACGTAATGTCAGAAGTTTTTACACATCAAGACACGATCGATCTTATTCTATTCAGTTGCCCCTTCTGAAATAACTAAATAGGTCTTATCATCTACATGTAGACGCTCGACATTTATGTCACGCACTTCGATCACCTTCAGCAGAAACACTGTGGAACATAAAAAGTAACGCCCGTAATGACGCAGACTCTATTTCTCAAATTTTTCGTGAAAAATAATGTATTAGCTCAGGATGACGGCTCGTTTAGCGACCTACAATACACGATAAAATCCATTGTAACTACTCTCCCCGTTATACGAGTGCATTAACGCGCCTCTTACATGACCAGGGGAGACGATCCTGACTCCGATCGAATCTGCACTGTGAGTTAACGACGAGGACTCATGAGGAGTACACAGATTCTGCCCTTGGGGTGAATAAGAGATCATGACCTGAGATGGTTGGTCCCTTCCAACCCTTAATCAGCAGTAGCATTACGTAAAGTAAACGCATGTAATCGCACTTGAGTGTAATACCATGCAACTGATGGGCTAATGTGAACGTAGCTAGAAAGATTAGCAAGCAAATGTTAATTAGCAACAACTGTCGCATGGCCAAGAATACTTTCCAAGATCAACTGTGCACAAATTCCAAATGTATGTAATATCAGCTTTAAATGCACTATAAATTTCAATCTCTGATAAGGAATCAAGCTTTCTTCTCTTTCCTATTATTTGAAGAATTTCTAAGCAGTTTCTCTTCTCCAAACAGGGATCTACTACTGTCACAGGTGTTAATGTTTTTTCTAAATGTAACCTGCTTGTCCAATATAGAAGATTTTTAACAGCCGTAAACGGATGACTACTTTCAATAACGACCAGAAAACATTCGGCAGAGACGGACTCCATGAGACTCTCCGTTGATATACACTCCTGGAAATTGAAATAAGAACACCGTGAATTCATTGTCCCAGGAAGGGGAAACTTTATTGGCACATTCCTGGTGTCAGATACATCACATGATCACACTGACAGAACCACAGGCACATAGACACAAGCAACAGAGCATGCACAATGTCGGCACTAGTACAGTGTATATTCACCTTTCGCAGCAATGCAGGCTGCTATTCTCCCATGGAGACGATCGTAGAGATGCTGGATGTAGTCCTGTGGAACGGCTTGCCATGCCATTTCCACCTGGCGCCTCAGTTGGACCAGCGTTCGTGCTGGACGTGCAGACCGCGTGAGACGACGCTTCATCCAGTCCCAAACATGCTCAATGGGGGACAGATCCGGAGAACTTGCTGGCCAGGGTAGTTGACTTACACCTTCTAGAGCACGTTGGGTGGCACGGGATACATGCGGACGTGCATTGTCCTGTTGGAACAGGAAGTTCCCTTGCCGAACTAGGAATGGTAGAACGATGGGTTCGATGACGGTTTGGATGTACCGTGCACTATTCAGTGTCCCCTCGACGATCACCAGTGGTGTACGGCCAGTGTAGGAGATCGCTCCCCACACCATGATGCCGGGTGTTGGCCCTGTGTGCCTCGGTCGTATGCAGTCCTGATTGTGGCGCTCACCTGCACGGCGCCAAACACGCATACGACCATCATTGGCACCAAGGCAGAAGCGACTCTCATCGCTGAAGACGACACGTCTCCATTCGTCCCTCCATTCACGCCTGTCGCGACACCACTGGCGGCGGGCTGCACGATGTTGGGGCGTGAGCGGAAGACGGCCTAACGGTGTGCGGGACCGTAGCCCAGCTTCATGGAGACGGTTGCGAATGGTCCTCGCCGATACCCCAGGAGCAACAGTGTCCCTAATTTGCTGGGAAGTGGCGGTGCGGTCCCCTATGGCACTGCGTAGGATCCTACGGTCTTGGCGTGCATCCGTGCGTCGCTGCGGTCCGGTCCCAGGTCGACGGGCACGTGCACCTTCCGCCGACCACTGGCGACAACATCGATGTACTGTGGAGACCTCACGCCCCACGTGTTGAGCAATTCGGCGGTACGTCCACCCGGCCTCCCGCATGCCCACTATACGCCCTCGCTCAAAGTCCGTCAACTGCACATACGGTTCACGTCCACGCTGTCGCGGCATGCTACCAGTGTTAAAGACTGCGATGGAGCACCGTATGCCACGGCAAACTGGCTGACACTGACGGCGGCGGTGCACAAATGCTGCGCAGCTAGCGCCATTCGACGGCCAACACCGCGGTTCCTGGTGTGTCCGCTGTGCCGTGCGTGTGATCATTGCTTGTACAGCCCTCTCGCAGTGTCCGGAGCAAGTATGGTGGGTCTGACACACCGGTGTCAATGTGTTCTTTTTTCCATTTCCAGGAGTGTAGTTGTTGTATAAAGAAAAGTCGCAACGATACAAGGTTGTAGCAATATAAACAAATGTAACGTATTGTGCATAAAGGATGGTGAGACATGTAATTTTATCATTATACTATTGTGTAACAGTCACTGGAAACTGTCACATACATTAAATACCTTGTAGTATACTTACGGAGAGATTTAAAGTGGAATGTTCATGGATAGGCAGATAACGGACTGAAATTCATTGGAAGAATCCTCAAGAAAATGTTGTTCACTTACGGAAGAAGTAGCTCACAAAAGTCTCGTCTGACCTATACTTGAATATTGCTCATCAGTCTAGGAGTCGTGCCAGATAGGTTTGATAGAGTATATAGAGAAGAGCAGTGTGTTTCCTCAAAGGTATCATTTAGTAAGCGCGAAAGAGACAGAAATGCTCACCCAACTCTAGTTGATTTACTGTTAAAATTCCGAGAGCGTACGTTCCTAGAAAAGTCACCCAATATACTGCTACCTCCCCCGTGTATTTCGCAAAGAGGCCATGAAGGAAATATCAGACAGATTCGAGTTCGCACGCTGGCTTACCAACAAACTTTCTTCTCACGCACCATACCTGACTGGAACAGGATAGGGAGACGTCAAGTGGCACAGGTAGTACTCTCCACCACACACCACAATGTTGCTTGCGGAGTATAGATGCAGATGATGTTAACTGATCACAGCATCTCTATGGACGATTGCAGGACTGCATTTTAGCGAGTGGAAGTAATCAAGATAATGATACAATCAGTCAACAGGCGTGTGACACGGTTAATACCTGTATGACCATATACAGTATATGAAATGTAAAATATGGGAATAAGACTTACTGCATGTCAGACCGTTACTTCGAAGCGCCTCAATCAGAGTTATCTTCAGTTGAAGTTTGATAAAAAACTGATTATAGTGTCTTCGAACATCATGAAAATTTAAGAAAATTTATATCGTACTCTGAAGATCTTTTTTAATGGTAATGCCTGTAACTTGTTCGAATGTACGAGCAATGACTTCTCGGTGAGATACTTCATAGAGCTAGAAAGGGATGTAGCTTTAAATATAGATACAATTCTACACTGAAGAGCCAAAGAAATTGTTACACCTGCCTAATATCGTGTAGGGCCCCCGCTAGCACGCAGAAGTGCCGCAACACGACGTGGCATGCACTCGACTAATGTATAAAATAGTGCTAGATGGAATTGACACCATGAATCCTGCAGGGACCTCCATAAATCCATAAGAGTACGAGGGGTGGAGATCTCTTCTGAACTGCACGTTGCAAGACATTCCATTTATGCTCAATGATGTTCATGTCTAGGGAGTTTGGTGGCCAGCGGAAGTGTTTAAACTCAGAAGAGTGCCCCTGGAGCCACTCTGTAGCAATTCTGGACGTGTGGGGTGTCGCATTGTCCGGCTGGAATTTCCCAGGTCCGTCGGAATGCACCATGGACACGGATGGATGCAGGTGATCAGATAGGATGCTTACATACGCCAGAGTCGTATCTAGACGTATCAGGGATCCCATATCACTCCAACTGCGCGCGCCCCACACCATTACAGAGCCTCCACCAGCTTGAACAGTCTCCTGTTGACATGCAGGGTCCACGGATTCATGAATCTGTCTCCATACCCGTACACGTCCATCCGCTTGATACAATTTGAAACGAGACTCGTCCGGCCAGGCAACATGTTTCCAGTCATCAGCAGTCCAATGTCACTGTTGACAGGCCAAGGAAAGGCGTAAAGCTTTGTGTCGTGCAGTCATCAAGGACACACGAGTAGGCCTTCGGCTCCGAAAGCCCATATCTGTGATGTTTCGTTGAATGGTTCGCACTCTGAGACTTGCTGATGGCCCAGCATTAAAATTTGTAGCAATTTGCGGAAGGGTTGCACTTCCGTGACGTTGAATGATTCTTTTCATTCGTCGTTGGTCCCGTTCTTGTAGGGTCTTTTTCTTGCCGCAGTGATGTCGGAGATTTGATGTTTTACCGGATCCCTAATATTCATCGTACGCTCGTAAAATGGTGGTACGGGAAAAACCCCACTTCATCGGTACCTCGGAGATGCTGGGTCCCATCACCCATGCTCTGAGTATGACACGACGTTCAAACTCACTTAAATCTTGGTAACCTACCATTGTAGCAGCAGTAACCGATTTAACAATTGCACCAGACACTTGCTGTCTTATATCGGCGTTGTCGGCCGCAGCGCAGTGTTCTTCCTGTTTACGTATCTCTGTATTTGAATATGCATGCCTATACCAGTTTCTTTGGCGCTTCAGTGTACGTGCATCAACAAGGGAATCGAAGTATCTGAATAACTGTGGAGATTTGAATACAGTATCTGTTGAATAACTTGTCAAATTCTGCCTTTCCTCGTATATCTTGCGTTATGGACGCACTCTTACAATTTTATGCATTTTTCGGTGTACTGCAGTAATTTTTCAAAAAATAATTGTCTGGAATGACTGAGTATGTCCCGTAACTTACTGATCTTTTGAGCTCCTGAAAGTTGTTGTTTGCTAATTGAATGACTGAGTTATTGCACAAAATTTAATATCTCATGTAATCAGCAGGAGTTCAGTGATATGATGTTAGCCAAACTTTTTAATAGGGATCTTGGAATGAAAAGGGCGGTGAAATGTGACGGTGAAGTCTACCCGCCCAGCACAGTTTCCCATATTTCTTATGCGCACGTTATATAATGGGGCGGAAGCTGTTATTCTCCCAACATCATTAATGTATGTAGCGCATTCACGGCAATTTATGTAAGGAGTATCACAGAAAAACTGAACAGTACCACAACAATATGCTACTGATTTCAATTGTTTCATCTGTGACTGAAAAGGATTTACCCAAGCTGAGAGGCTGTGGTCGATATGAAAGTTTCCCCTAACGCTTCGTCTCTGACTGCGGGAGATATCTTCAGAGATACAACAGAAATTGCATCAAGGCAGTCTGTCACGTTTTCCTGTACAACTTATGGCCCGAAGACCCGTCAACCCGTCTGATCACAGATACACTCGGAAAGTTGAGCTAGCCATTGTCTTTTCTCCATCGCAAGCTGAATTATTAGGTTGATAATATCGACATATACAAAGAAGCCACAGAACTCCTCTTAAGCTTGTATCAATACTACTGATGTATCATCCACATAGCAGCACCACCTAACTGGTCTTTCATTGTCTATCTGCAGCAACCATTGTTCGAATATCGCGATAAAAAAATTGGCAACAGATGATCTAAGAGGACTTTACATAGCTACCTGTAAATTGGCTCACAAAATTTATTACT